>NC_054487.1:52910246-53210246 GCF_017639515.1 Carcharodon carcharias | reverse complement strand
GTTTCAAGGACTGAATTTGAGACTTTGATATAATTCTGTGAGTACTAAATATTAAGTTACTGATGATTTTATTCCAGTGTTGCCCCCTTATCCTATATCCTTGAAGGCAACCCATGTACTTTACCTAAATGATAATAGGAACAGGAGTAGGCCCCTCAAGCCTATTCCACCATTCAGCAGAATCATGGGACCTAATTTTATGTACCCACCTTTGTCCATATCCCTCTGGATAACCATATCTATCAATTTCAGATTTAAGATTAACAGTTTAGTATCAATTACCATATACGAAACAAGAGTTCCACATTTTGCATGTAGAAATGCTTTCTAGTTTGACTCCTGAAAGATCTGTCACAATACCCACTAGTCCTGGGCTCCCACACCACGGAAATAGTTTCTCTCTATCTGTTCCCTTAATACCTTGAACAATTCGATCAAATCTCCCCTTTAAGCTTCTAAGTTCAAGGTAGACAGCATTAGTTTGTGTAATTTTTCCTTGTAATTTAACCCTTGTAATTGGGGTATCATTTTGTAAACCTATGCTACACTCCTTTCCAGGCCAGTATATCCTTCCTGAAGTATGGGGCATGTATACGACTAGAGAGTGAGTTTTGAGAGAGTGCAAATATAAATTTGGGTAGGATGGGATGAAGACAATGAGTTATCTTTGCAGTGGGGTGGGGAGCAGGAGTGTTAGTGGTGGAAGATGTTAGAGGAGGTGACTAAGGCGTGCATGAGGATTTCAGTGGCAGATAGACTGAGGCTGAGAAGAAAATGGGTGATGTGATGCACATGGAACCAGGCAGTCTTTGCTTATAGTGTCAGAGCGCAGCTTGGTGTTGAATCGATTTCCGATGTTGTGAAGGGTCTTATTCAACCAGAGACAACGACTGGACTGATTTATTAAATCATTGCCAAAGGCACAGGGTGCCTAGTGAGGGCAAAAGACAATAGGCTAGATCTTTCCAACATATAGCTGGAGAGAAAAAGCAACTCATCCAAGGCTGGATATCAGACACCAAGGTAAAAGCAAAATACTGCAGATGCTGGAGTCCAAAACAAAAACAGTGCTGGAAAAACTCAGGTCTGGCACCTCCTGTGGAGAGAGAAACAGAGTTAATGTTGCGACTCCAATATAACTGTCCTTCAGAACTGGATATTAAACAGTCATACAGCACATGCAGCAGAGGGGTTGAGAGAGATGGTGGTGAGGTAGAGTTTGATACCATTAGATTGCATGTGGAAGCTGATCACCTGTTTATCAATGATGTTGCCAAAGGCCAATATTTAAAATGAGGAAGAGAATATATACTTGCAGACACCTGAGTTTGCAGATTGGGATGAAAGCCAGTAGTTGAGCTATAGATTCATAGAAGTCCCACAGAGCCAAACACAACTCAGCTGGCAAGCTGTCGCTTCTGATGTCACTTTTTTTTGTTGAAAAATATATTTTATTCATAAAATATCTGAAAGGACATTACAAAACATTTCAAAATCGCCATCACAAGAAGTACAATCAGATTCAACTTTTTCACATGGATCACCCGGTGCTTCAATACAATCAATGAATATTACAATCATTTCAATATGGTCATTACAGACAATCAGACAATGGTATTGGAGTTATCAACGTACATCATGTTGCACTCTGAGGTGCTTCAATACAATTATAATACAACTGGTATTCAATGCATACATTAATTGTGAGCTGTACAGCCCAAGGGGCTCTAAACAGTTCCCAGCCCCTCAGTCACTATGGCAGAAAGGTCTTAGACAGCAACCTTTCCCCATTGCGCCTTTGCAGTGGCTGCCCCAGCTTTAGTGCGTCCCTCGGCACGTAGTCCTGGACCTTGGAATGTGCCAGTCTACAACACTTGGTCGGGGACAACTCTTTGCGCTGGAAAACCAACAAGTTTCAGGCAGACCAAAAAGCATCTTTCACTGAGTTGATGATCCTCCAGCTGCAGTTGATGTTTGTCTCAGTGTGTATCCCTGGGAACAGCCTGTAGAGCACAGAGTCCTGTGTCACCGAGTTGCTCGGGATAAACCTCGACAGAACCCACTGCATCTCTCTCCAGACCTTCTTTTGATGTCACTCTTCTTATTTTCAACAAGAACTGACTGCAAGACACTCTTCCCAGACTGCTTCACCACAATGCTGACTGCTGGACACTCTTCCCAGCCTGACCATGATTGGAGGGGTAACAGTGAAACCAAGTGAGGCTAGTACCATCAAGATTGCCTCAACTCTGATGTCAGTGGAGTGGGTGGGTGTGGTCAGCTGTCCCAAAGGCTGTGGAGAGATCAAGCAAAATGATAATTAATGATGACAGTCATGGAGCATGTTGATGGTTGGCTTTGGTTAGAGATGTTTTGTTGCTCGGGGTTAACTAACTACCTGATTTTTAGTGATTCAGGAAGAAATATTCATATTCAAGGGCTTTGATGAAAAGACATCTTGCAAAGGAAATGAGAATACATAGGAATTTTAATATTGCACTGAAAATGTTGTTTTAGATTTCATTTGCATATTAGCTATGATTAATAAAATGTGCATCCTTCAGAATGCTTTGAGTATAATTGAAGATAATCTACACTAGAAAGAAGCATTAGCAAGGGTACATTTTAATTTAAAAGTACTGGTGCCAAGAAATGAGTTGCAGAGTGTGTTCATTAGTGTGTATATTCACCTTTTTTTTTTCCTAGGACCAAGGTCCAAATCCGCCGCAAACCATGGTTACAATTATTATGCATAAACTATTTGGGCAATGCCTTTCAGTTCAGATGGAAAATCTCTTTGATCAAGGCCCTGAAGATGGTACTTCCATGATGTATATTAGTTCAAAAGTTACTCATTGGCAATTCTCTCAACACAGTTTCTAAGCCATAGAACATACGCAAGTAAGGAATGTTTGAACAGAACAAAATGAAATTACTGTCAAGCATCAGCAACAGAAAACACATCACTAACCAAGAATCTATACATAATGGTGTGCAAACACAAAGAAAAAAATTTTCACTTGCATAGCACCTTTGATGCCCTCAGGACCTCCCAAATTGCTTCACAGACAATTAATTACTTTTTAACTGTAGGCTATTATATTTGTCTAATAATGACTGTATGGACAGAACAAGCAGCATACAAATGATCAGCAAATCTATTTTGGTGATGTTGGCAGCATTAATAATAGTAACATAGTCAAGATATTGTGGATCTATTAATTGACCTTTTCAAAATCTGGCTAGATTTAGGGATAGTATCTAGGATTTGAAGATAGCAAATGTTGCACTTTCTTTTGAGAAAGAATGAAAGGACATACCAAGTAACTATACATCAGAGTTTAAGACCAGTGATTGGAAAGTTGTTCATCAGTGTCAGTGTAAGTGAATACTTGGAAAGCTGATTTAAGGAGTGTCACTATGATAGGTGTGTCATGTCAAACTGAATAGAATCCCATGAGCTGGTGAAGAGAAAAAGATCAGTACATAGATTGTGAGAAATTATTCTCAGATTGGTGGGCAGTGACAAATGATGTTCTCAGAGATTGGTTTTGATAGGGGTGGGAGGCAAGCTTTTTTCAGAACTATATATGATCTAATTTTGGGAGTTCATGTGAGCATATGCAAGTTTACAACTGATACTAAACTAGGCACAGTGAATTGTTTAAAAAAAACTCAGCAAATTTATGTAACTAAAGCTTGTGCAGAACGATGGCTGATCCCATTAAACATAAGATGTGATGTAGCGGATTTTGAGGGCATGAATACCAGATAGAGTAAAATCTAAAAGAGACAGCATGAGGTGGGAGTAGAGGTGATCTAACCTGTGCCCTCATCACCAGATGCAACTATTCCAATGCTCTCCCATCCTTTGTAAGTCATCCCTTCTAAGATCTGCTGCCTTTATCCTAACATGCATCAACTCTGACTTGGTCATTACCCTGAGATGTTTTTCCCTGTTAAATGCATTATATAAACACAAGTAGTTCCTATTTGTTTTTTTTTTTCCCTTGGCCCATTCATGCACTGGAGTGAGTTAACATTAGTAGTTGGTATATTTTCCCTATTTACAGTGTTCTTTAATACATTGATATATATGCATTTCGGTTTCATATTTGCATGTAAAAAGACTGAAGATGGGCTACAGAAATGACTGTCTCGAGCCTTTACTTGTTAAAGGACATTCAAAAGTAAGCTCTAACTCTGCATTCTTCATTACGCACAAGATTAAGCTTAACTACCAGGGAGAATTTATAGGCAACACCACTTAATAACTAGACTTGATATTGATGATGCCAGGAGATCACTTGTGTCCTTTTGGATTCATTAAAGGAGGGGTCAGTTCTCTTCATTTTTGGCACCTCTACACACTCTTGTAACACCAAAACCAGTGAAAAAAATTGTTTTCTTAAAAGCTGCTTTGTTATATTTTTATTCACATGCTGGTCTAAATATTAGAATTTCAGAATTAAATGGACAATTGAAATGCAAGAAATACAGCTTCCAACAGCGAGTACCCATTCAGTGTGTCACGACAGTGGATTACAGCCCCAAATTATTTACGGGCATATTGAACTTTTAAGGAAGACATTTTTTTTAATAAGACATATAAGCAAAGACCCTGAGCAAAAGATGGCTGAGAATGTAAAGGAACCACCTTAGTGGCCTAGTCAGCGACAAATAATTTTTTTTTTATAAATGCCACAGTCAACTCTGCCAGAATTACTCAACCTAACGGCTGCAACGTTTTGCCACCTATACCTCACAAACCAAAGGCCAATTCTTATCTCTTTTTAAAAAACTTTTATTTGACTCAACTTCTCATTTCGTGTTTGTGTCTGTGTGTGTCACATTTTGATTTTTTTTTGGGTTTTTAGTAACTAATAAACTTACACTCTCTTTGTCTCAAGAAAGTCTGGTTAAATTGACTTCTTCTAAAACATAAATACGTTTGGACTGGGAAAAGGGATTCCTTTCAAATTAACCTTGTTGCAACTTTCTGAGGAGTTGAATAAAGAAGGGAAGCAAGCTCTTCCTCCTCACCCAGAAACATAACAAAATTGGGGTCCTGTTTGGGAAGTTAACAAATTAAGGGACCTCGTCTGGGGACGGTCGTAACAAGTGATATAAAAGTAATGCTTCAAAGTTTGTACACTGCCAGAGATTGACCTGAAAGCTTCAAAGTAAATTTAGTGGACAACCTTTAGGTTGACCAATGCTAACCAATAGCACTTGTGGTATGCTGAGTTGTGCAACATTTGCATAGCTTGGAAGCTATGATTGCTTAGGACATGGTGGCTGTTGCTTACTGGTGTATCTCTTCACCTCCATGTACTTGTCCATTTTAATAACAAGAGCTGAGTATCCAGCTAAACATTGTTGAAATATTGTGAATTAAAATGTTGAGTAACAAGAGTGGGAAAATTGTTCAGTGTTGCTGTGCATCTGTAATGGATTCTATCAGTTCCTTTTTTGGCAATAGAAATTTTGCTTGAGTATTACTTTTCAACCCTGATATTCACATCAGTGCAGTACAACATTGAAAACTTTCCCACATTCTCTTGAAAAAGCTTTCTATTGCAAATGACTCAATTAAGGAATTCGGACTAGTTCTCCGTGTTCTACATGCAAAAAATTAAAACTAGAATGTATATGTTTTCTCATTATCTGTTCCATTGCCCTATGTATAACGTCGAGCCAAGAGGACTTCGGGGTGTTCAGTAACAGCCAATCACATCGAAGTATTCTCAGTCTGCAAACCAGGAAATAAAATGCACTGATTATACTTCACCTTTTATATAAATGTACAGAAGGCAAAATAAATGCACATTAGAAATTATAATATTATTTTAAAAAATTATATTTGAAGAAAGACTTGGAATTTTTATCATGGGAATATTTTCTAAAAATGTAATGTCAAATTTGTTTTCCAGAGCCAGTGAAATTCTTCATGGTTATGACTTAATTTGTCGTTAAAAATCTAGTTACACTTCATTAAAAAGAGTAATTTTGCCAGGGGGTTTTAACAGTGATTTTCCAGTGTAAAAAGAGAAGTTTTCATCAGCTGAGTGACTTGTAATTGATTGAAGTCTGTGGAGCCTCCGCCCTATGGAGAAAAGTATGATCACTGACAGCAACTTATGGATTTCTGCATTTAGCTGTGCATGAGCGAACTCCAGAAGCTAATGTCAGATTCAAAGGACTAATGACCGTAACACTGACAGTTTCATGGTCATTATCACCACAAAGTCCAGGCCCAAGTTTAAATGTTTCTATTTGTGAGGATGTGTTGCTCATAAGCTCGGCCCACTCGGATTGACTGAGTGTTCTTTCTTTCAAAATGCTATACTTTTGCAAAACTATTTGACCTTTTTAACCATCAGGTCAAAAATTCTTGCTGACAGTTTAAGATCGAGACAGAAGTTTGCAGTATATGATAATACCCATTAGAAAAGGCTTTATAAATGATTATTTTGGGAGATAAGATGTTTGTCATTTGTTATTCTGATCAAGCCATTAAGTTTTATCCAAACCTAGGGAAGGGAGGAAAGTGGCAGAGGCAGATGATCAGATGGTTTCGATCTCGGTGACAAAGGAGTCTTAAGTTTCTTGCACTTATTGTTGGAGGTGAGGGTGGAGGAGAAAATGGAGAGGGGTTTAAGAAGACGGTTTGCAGTAAAGGAAGGAAGCCAAGGGTTATGTTTGCATTACAGAATGGAATGGTGAGCAGTTGAGAGCAGGACCCGATAGTGTTTATGTTGTCCAGCCAGATCTGGTGGTGAATGGCTAAACCAGTTATCCGCATATTCTTTCAAGGCTGTTGTTTTTATTTAAGCAATTTCATAGAATTATGCAAGGTGCCTTTTAAAGCAGAGAACAGTTTAAAAGCTGTGAAATGTTTTCTTAAAACAATTTTAAAACTGTGGAGGAACATGAAGAGCATTTTTTTAAATATAGCGTCTTTCACAACATGGGACACTCAAAACACTTTAGTCTTCCCTCCCCTCATTCCGTCACTTGCTCATTCTCTCCTTCCCTTTGCTTCCACTGCCGTCACCCTGTGTAAAATTATTTACGCAGCTGTAGCAAACATTTGAACAACAGCTCTTTTTGAACAGAAAATCCTGGAATCATGTTTTGTTAAATGGAACTATTGTGTGCCTCCCCTCAAACTGTTAGTCCACATCAGACTTTCCAAAATTCCCTAGATCCTAGGAATGCTCTGCTCTCTAAGTACTCTCAGGCTAGGGAACTGCTCTCCCCAGTGATTGCGATTGTTGACGTCTCTGCCGATATTGTGTTGAATAGTTATGCAAGTGATGAGTCAAGTATGTGACTTTTTTATTTTCCTCCTTTACCTTTCACTCCACAGCAACATCCCCTTGACTGGGAACCATTGGAATGTGGTCTGCTGAAGTATGAGTTTGCCTATTTCTCCCTGTTCTTGAACTAGCTATATTCTGTAAGAGATTTGAATATTCAATCTTTTATGTTAACAGGATACTCAATTTTTTTTTGGTTAATCCATTACTTAATGCAACAGGGCAGAGTAATATTTATGTCATGCCACTGTGACTGCAGTGACGTGACAGAAATATTATGTCCTTTGATTCCCTGTCCACAGCATTATTAGCAGAATATTGATTAAATTTTACAAGTGCAGTTTTCCTTTTAGGAAAAAGTAATTATGAAAAGATCTTTTTCTACCTCTGGGAGGTAGATTTTTATTTTATTCCTGCTTGGCATGTAGGCGTTACTGACAAAGCTGGCATTTATTGCCCACCCACACCAAGACCATGTGATTTACTGTAAAGAATAAGCTGAGCTAGGTTGAAAATGGAAATGTAGTAAAAGAAAAAAATAAGATTGATCAATGTGTTGTGGTGTGAAACGCCTATTTCTAAAGCTGTAAAATAACTTCCAGCATTGGGATGAAGTGCAAACCTTTGACTTCACAACTCCTGTGAGCTCTGAATTATATAGTGAGTTATGTAGAGTGAAATTCTTGTACTTATAAATTTTCAAGAGATATAATTGTACAGCCTGATAAAAGTTTCTGCTTATAGTATCAGCAGGTCACCAGTGGAGTGTATTAGATCATTAAGGTTTAAAAGGACTTCAGGTGTAAGCGAGGAAGTTACTGGTCACGAAGGTAATACAGTTAGTTATTCGTTTGATGGATTCTTGGCTGAGCTGTAAAGAATCAACAAGTAACAATGTGCTTCTGAAGGAATAAACACATAGGCAATGATCTTGTAAAATATTTCAATTTTATTTCAACCCAGTTCTACATATGTATTTTTGGTTTCTAGATTAAAAGTTTTTTGTTCCTAGTTATTTATTTCATTTATACTTATGAGGTTTTTAGAATTTTAGCCAGTCTGTTGATTTTCAAATTGTTATTGTATCAATTTCTGTGACTTTGAACTCATGAATGATTCATAGCGTTTTGCTATAGCAAACTGAAGCATAGCTATCTCTTTGAGAAAGGAAGGTGTAGGATTTAAACCCCAACCATATCCATGACTTACAGTAATAAAATTGAGTATTTGGCGAATAGAATCAAGTTGTGTAATTATGACTTCATAAGCTTTTAATTTTATTTAGCTGATAGCAAATTAGGTATTGGCATAGTTGCATTTATGCTCCTGCACTCCACTGGTTGGTACTGGTAGAAATCATCTAGCTGCTAGGATTTGCTGACATTTCATGTTTTCAGGGCATGATGGTCTTCATTTCTCTCCAGTGTTCAGACTCTTTTTAAAAGCAAATGAAGTCAGGTTAAGGGGACCTCTTCATCCAAAAGCTGACCCTGGGGGCATTGGATGCCTGTCTTCTATTTCTCAGCTTTAATTCCTTCCATCTCTTGGGTTTGAATCTGGCCCTCTGTTGGAATGAAAGTCTCCCATATCTGCCGGCTGCAAGGGGACTATGTATAATGATCCTGAGCAACCCTGACCTAGTTTCTGGTGGACATTGGCATCAGTTACGTGGGCCAATGAAGTATCAAATTGGCAATCACCCTGGAAGGGCGACAAGATATCTGGTGTGGGAAATAGAGAATGGTACATTGGCCATGAGGTGGACTGAAGCACATTAGATATTATTGGAGCAGAATAAAGTGAGTTTTATAGTGTATCTAACCATGATATGCCTTCTCTTACAGTTTACAAAAGTAATGCATTAGATTTTCAAGCTTAAGGTTAGGATTGTGAGCTGAAAAATGTGAAATATAAATGCATGAAATACTGTTATGCAGTTTTGACACTAAGAACATGCTGGCCTACTAGAAAATCCATTAATTGAATGTTACTTGCTCTCCCCTAGAAGATCTTTTTATCTCCAGATGATACATAACTCTTTTCTTTTTTTGCCTACCCTCCCCCCACCACCCCACAGTGGGAGACTTTGACAAGATCTGGCGTGAACATTGTGAAGATGAGGAGACTTTGAGTGAATATGCAGTTGCAATGAAGAACTTGGCAGATAATCATTGGGCCAAAAGCTGTGAGGGTGAAGGACGGATTGAGTGGTGCCGAAGGTATGGCTTTAAAAGAAAAACTTTCATTACCTATGGTTCTTTTTTTACACAAATAAAATTTGATAAATTCCATGCCAGTATTTTCACAACGTAAAATGCATTTTACATTATTCCTCATTCCATAAAGAGCTTCGAAAGGACATAGACAAGTTGATGGAATGGGCAGATGAGTGACAGATGAAGCTCAATGCAGAGAAATGTGAAGTGACTTATTTTGGTAGGAAGAACATGGAGAGACAATTTAAAAGAAAGGATACAACTCTGAAAGGGGTGCAGGAGCAGAGACACTTGGTTGTACATTTGCAAAAGTCATTGAAGGTGGCAGAACAGGTTGAGAGAGTGGTTAAGAAAGCATACAGTATCTTGTACTCTATGCCCCTATTAAGAGTCTAAGAACAAGGAGGTTATGTTGAACTTGTATAAGACACTAATGCATCCAATTCCGGGTGCTGCACATTAGGAAACATGAGAAGCATTGTGGAGAGTACAGAAAAGATTCACGAAAACGGTTCCAGAGGTGAGGAACTTCAGTTATGAAAATAGATTGGAAAAGTTGGGAATGTTTTCCTTGGAGAAAAGAGACTTGATAGAAGTATTCAAATTCATGAGGGGCCTGGACAGAGTATATATGGAGAAACTGGTCCCACTTGTGAAAGGATCGAGAACGAGTAGGGCACAGATTTAAAATAATTGGCAAAAGAAACAAAGGCAACATGAGGAAAAACTTTTTCACACAGTGAGTGGTTAAGGTCTGAATTGCATTGTCTGAGAGTGTGGTGGAGGCAGGTTCAATCAAGGCATTCAAAAGAGAATTAGACTGTTATCTGAAAAATAATGTGCAGTGTTATGGGAAAAAGTGGGGATTGGCACTAGTTTTTGTTGTCATTTGGAGAGCCAGTGCAGGCGCAATGAACTGAATGGCTGTCTTCTGTGCTGTGACAATTCTGTAATTCAGCTCGGCATGCAAATATGAAATTGTTACCCTATGAGAGAAAAGTATTAGAACTGCTGACCCTTTGCCATCTTTGACAAGACTGTTTGGACCCGTCTTGTATATTCTGGTTTTGCAGATTGTATGAGTTCCATTCCAAGCCACACACCAACCTGACTTGGAACTATATCGCTGTTCCTTCACTGGATCAAAATTGTGGGACTCCCTTTCTAACAGCACTGTGGGTGTACCCACACCTCACAGACTGTAGCGGCTCAAGAAGGCAGCTTCCCAGCTTCACCTCGAGGGCAACTAAGAATGGGCAATAAATGCTGGCCTTGCCAGTAACATCCACATCTGATGAAAGAATAAATATTAAAATAAGCTACTGAGTTCCTCTGACTTCTGAGGACCTGTGCATACACTTGGCATCTTATTTTCTCCAGTTTTCAGATATGAAGTCAAGGAAAAAAACAGGCTCAGCCAAGAAGGGAGCAATTAGGAAAAGTACCTGAAAAGTAAATCAAAACCATGAATTTTGAGAGTTTTTAAAAGTAGCAGAATGATTTGTGGAAGAAGTTACAAAGAGTAAAATCAAGGTGAAAAGCTGCCCCACCAAAGGGAGGGTGGGGTTACATAGCTTCCTTTCTGAAGAAATGGTTTTTAGGAAACTCTGTAGGCAATCCTTTTGAAAGCAAGAAGAAATATCTTTTTAAAGGTGCACAGGCCTGAAAGAAAACTTTCTTCTAGAGAACTAGACATGCAAGAAAGCCACCTTAAATAAATTAATTACTGCACTCTAAAATAGATTAAAACTGGTGCATTCTCCAGGCAATGCCTCTACCAATCAGTGCCCATTTGCCAATCAAGCAGCACTCCCTATTCATTCAGTATAAATTTTATTTCCCCTGACATTGGCATCTTGAAAATTGTCTTGATGAGTGCAAGACGAAAAGCTTTGACAAAAAAATCTCTCTCTCTCAGCAATACTCAAATGCAGTAATTGCAAACAAACCATTTTTTTCTGATTGATGAGAGACAGTTTGCAGCTTTTTCTGTTGTGTCCCCAGACTCAACACCAGCAATGATTTAGACAATTTTCCAATTTTTCTTTCAATTCACTGTTTGGAAATCTGCAAGAGCAGCTTGAGGATCACTCTTTCTTTATTGCATTTCCCATTTTTTACTGTGAGCAGGCACTTGAGCCTTTGCTTGGACCTTTCCCAAAGTAACAATTCTGCAATCTAGAGTCATTGTGGCACCAAGTGATGTTGCTTCAACTTGGCCTTGTATTGGAAACAAATTATTGCTGTACATGTTGAGAACAGTGTTGCAGTAGTAATAATTAATGCCACTAATAGCTTTGGCAAATATTCTATGGGTAATTGTTTAGGTAATCTGTGAAGGAGATATTTCCATTTTATAGGTGTGTAGTATAACAAGAGGACTTTCAATGTAGCCTTAACAAAAAAAAGACCAAGATTGCTGAGATTGTTGACTCACAGCAGGTGCGCTACACCCACCCTCCCTCTCCATTGAGAGCTTTGGATGATGCTTGAACTTTGCCGTTATTGATTGTGGTTTGCTCTATTCTGACTTTGAGCAGTTATTCCTATTAGTTGAGTGTCATGCTGGTAGCACACTGCAGTAGAAATATCCCTTTTGAAGTTGTGGAAGTACTTTTCAAAATTAATGCAGTTGGCAAGTTGTATTGAAACTTATCATATAACTTAGGTAGTACTTCTGTTGCTGTCATAGCTCCGTAGTGTGAAAACCCATTTCCTGGTGGTTAATCTCTCTGAAAATTGTACCTAGGGAATTCACGTCTGTTTATGTGGTGAAGATGTTGGCATGTTTGTCAGACATTTTGATTTCATTCTGTTGGAGTTATGTGTCACACTTGTGTCGAATTCCAACAATTCATCATGAGGGTATAGTTTTAAACTTATAATTGAAATGCTGAATTACCAAGACGCAGCCTGGTTTATCTGTGGGTCAATTACCGTAATGAATACCGTAGCGAACAGATAGTACTGCATATGGGCTTTTGACTGGACTCCTGCAGTCTCACGATTGCAACGTCAATACATGATCCCTAAGAATTGTCTGCCTTACTTCAATGTATAGTCCATTTATGTTAATCCCAAATCAATTAGTTCGGATTACTGATTAATTTGAATTAATTCTAAAAATCTTCCAGTGCTAATTGCATAATTCAAATGATCAGTTAAATCAAATTTTAATGTGAAAGCAACTAAAGAAACTGCTGACTCTAATGACATTGGTCACTGAGTCATTAAAGATTGAAGTAATTTTTTTTTCAAAAAATGTTTGCCTTCATAAGTCCCAGTGACAGAAACTGTTGATCTAACAGTAAGGAATAAAACATGAATTAATCAGAAACAACACATATTTAGTGCAGGTTCTAGATTTTTGTTCAGCTGTTACAAGCGGTACTTAGTTCTTCAGTGTGATTGCTGAAATTGTTGACTCATAGAGCAGATGTGCCACACTCACCCTCCCTCCATCAAGAGCTTTGGACAATGCTTGAACCTTGCCATTATTGATTGTGGTTTGCTTTACACTGACTTCGAGCAGTTATTCTGATTGGTTGAGTACTATGACAGCTTCCGCTTCAATACGATTTTGCTATTGTTTCCATGCTGCTGAAGTCTTGCATTTTCCCTGGTGTTATTATAGCAAATAGTCAATAAGCAGTAACCCAAGAAGTAAAGCGCGCACAACAGTAAAAATACATTTGTATGCTCTACTTTGTCTTGCCATTTTACCAACAAACAAACATGCATATGCCAAGCAATGAATACTGAGTTCACATGCCCAGTAATGGTGCCTGTTACTCAGTTTTTTCTAATCAAAAATGCAACTAGTTACATTTGGCTGATGGCTAACATATTGAACAACACTGGAATAAAACACGCACCTCTGGAATCTGGTATTGCAGATCTATTGAAACCTTCCTTTTAAATATGATGCCTTTAATTTTTGATGTTGCAGTCAAACTGAGTGTGTGTTTTAGGAGGTTCATAATAATTTATAGGGGATATCTTTGAAGTCAGATGTTATGTCAAAGTCTGATGTAGTTAGAACATATAGGGAAGCTGAAGGCTATGTGAATCCAAGCTGTATAAGTCAGGGATGGAATTTGGATGTGTGCAGTGTATGATATTGTGCACTAGTTATTTTGCTTAATTTTTATTTATATTTTATTTTATCTTTTCCTGTTAAATATTGGGTAAACAGTAAGGTGGTTGTTTTTGACTGGCATTTTGAGTGGGTGTATGCCACCTTTTCATCAATGTCATAGTTATAAATAATATTCCCCTCTTTAAAGTACACAATGTGGCTGTGTGTTAACTTATTCAGGGAAAGGAACCAGTAATTTCCAAGAGGAGGTCTCCTTTTGTGCAAAGTAAGAAGGAAAAAATGTTGTATGAAAATAGAAATGTTAAAAAACTGCAACAGGTTATGCAGCATCTATAAAAAGAAAAGACAAATTGTGACCCTTGGGTATGCACCCCTGATCAGAACTGGCATGTGCACTACTAACATTACTTTTTTCTAAATGACTAGCAGCTCAGTGAGATTGATCTTTATGATCTAAATTATTTGTTAGTGTTTGAAAATAACTTAATCATTTTGGGTTTCAATGATTGACTGTTGCACCAATGCAGGAGAGGATGTACCTCAGCTATTAATTAGATTAAAGAAATATAGTTCAAAATACCAGCAGTACCGCTGCAATCCCTTTTTTTCTAAGTACCATTTACACACGTCATAAGGCATAATATGATAGGCGTATTAACAAAACAAAGTCAACAATGATTCTGTGACTTAATTATGAGGTTCTTATAAAATTCAGCTTATTCCTACAGAAAAACAAAATTGGGAAGTAGTCAGTTTTTGAAAATGCCAAAATGTATGGATAATTTGAAATTTGAAGTTGATGAACCTCATTGCATCCAATCACATGGTTAGCATGAATGCAAGCCTCATACAAAACTAGAAATAAGAATTTTTCTTACCTAGTAGTAAATATGTAGAATGAACCTGCAATAAAAATGAATGCTATACTTAAGTAATTTAAAAAGCAGCTTTGCACATAACTACTGATCTCTGGAACCTTCATTGCCTTTTACATTTGTGCATATGGATGATTGACTGGTACATCGTGACTGCAGTTTTACCTTTCTTGCAATGCCATTTATGATGCATCAGTTTAGGATTGAATAATGCAGAATTGATGCCCTTGTTTCTTTTTGGGTGAATGTTTTCAAGAAGAATTTCAGAGCTTTTCTTGGAGGTGTTAGCTGATGTTTTTTCCTACCTGCTTAAAATTAACTAATTAATACCCTTGTGACAATACTGATTGTACCTGGTAGATTGGAAGAGGCAGTCTCAATGGTCTCATCTCATTCAATGTTTTGTTTGTGTTGTTCCATCAAATTGATATCTGCTGTTAAAAATCTTGGGGTTTTATTCTAGGTTGTCTTCTGGGGGTAAAAATTAAATTGACAAGGACCTGAAGCATCTCTTATGATTTTTTGAATAACTCAGATTTTAAAATTGTTTTTTTTTCTTTCTCTCAATGTTAACGTTTTGCATGCATCAACAGTTTGATAGCTATTTTTGGCTTTCCTGAGGAAGGAGGCAGATGGTATCTTGGATAGCTCCTCCCACAAGCTAGTTTTTTAATCAACATTCTGTATTTTGTCCCTGATCTGGAGATGGTTTGACCAATTGTAGTGCAATTTCTAAGATTGAACAGTCAAAAGCTCCATGGGGGTCTCAGTTCTGTGCTAAACATTAGGTTGATAGCTGGGCCATTGGAAAGACTTATCTATTATAACTGCATATAACACAAACATAAATTCAATTTTCTTGGGTGCTGAGACAAGATTTTTTTGTGTGGGTTGGGGGGATTAATGCTAATATTTAAAGAATATTTAATGCATTAGGTAAATACCAGTTAGCCATTTGATCTTCTATTATTCAGTACCACAAATAACCTGAGGAAAAAATATAATATTTTCATAGTGTGCTTATAAAGTGCTGAATTTATTCATAGTTTGAAATTAACTTCTGCATATTTATAGAATTCATTAAATGTTTAAACAATTCATGGCCTTGGGAATTAGAATGCTAACACCTTGGATTAATGGTAAATCCAGCCACACATGTAATGTCAAATGATTGAAAATGTCACTCGAGAGAAAAATAAACAGTTTAGTTCTATAGGACAGTACCTTTTATGGAAGACAAGTTGGGTGAGTCTTAAGCCATAGTCGACTTGGTCTTAGATTTCTGTGACCTACAACCCCTTCACTCTTTCTCCCTCCGTACCTTTTTAATATCTTAATCTCACCTCTTCTCCGACAAGCTGGTGTGTTTTTTCCTTTTTTTTGTTGTCTCATTTATCCTGATGCACAGCAACATAAAAAAATCTTTATAGGTTTGATCAGTAGCCATTACCAGCAAATCTCTATTGCGTTTCCACTTAAGCGAATCTATATCATGAAGAGTGTGGGAAGAAGAGAAATGTAATTATAGCGATCACTTTTCTACTTCCTTCTTTTGGAATTCCAGTATGTTGCATTTCAGTATAATGTTAACTCTTTTGACAGGTACGTTACAAATTTTCCTGAAAGTTTGGTTATTGCCGCTGTTGATAATCTTTCTTGCATGTACTAGGGAATTACAATAATGAATCCTTTCAGACCTTACTAGAAAATGATGGTTGACTGAATTTTTTTTTACAAAAGTTGAGGCTTTTTGCTTGGTGGTTGGTTTGTATACGTTTGTTCTTCCCTTTCTAACACGATGGGACTACCTATGTTGGCAGCTACTTAAAAGTCTGTTTGAGTTCAGAAAACACATTTTTAAAAATAGAATTACAACTTTTGCCCCTTTCCTGTTTAGGTTCCCCCATTACTGTCACCTGCCACCACATGATCTCCTCTAGCTGGGAGTGAGCGACGGTCTAGATCCTGGATGTCTCTGTTGCTGCTGTCAATTGCTGCTTTTTGATTAGCCGACAGGAGATGCACTTCTACTGGGTGGGACTGGTGCTGCTAGTTTTCCCTTTCGCCCTCCGATGGAGCTCCTTACTGCTGCACAACACTTCATGTGGCGAACTGGACAAAAACTGGTGAAGCTCTCGGTGAGGACAAGTGAGTTTGAATGTCCTTCAAAACTGGAATTTGAGAGCTTGTGACAAACACTCTGGTTAGTAGTCCAGTGCTCCTGCTGCTAAAACTGCCAGACAATTTAAAAATTGACAAACTTGAAAGCATTTTTTTAAAGTTAGAAAGTGCAGCAAGAAAATGACAATTTAACAGAAAATTATGACAAAATCGAGCTTTTGCATTGGAAGTGTGCCAGTAGTACACAACAAGTTAAAAGTGCAAAACCAAAAATAATGTTGGAAAACATCAGAAGTGACAATGACAAAATGCAGTTATGCTTAATCATGGCAAAAATCCCTTTGGTTTTTCCTGGTATCAATTCTAATTAAAATCTAAAATGAAACTAGTCTGTCTTTAATATACAGTGCTCACACTCCAGTGATGGAAAATACTGTTGAAACTTGTCTGTGGCTTACAATATTATACATAGCGCTAATCTTCAGCCTGATGATGAAGACAGCCAGAGTCATCTACATCCAGATCAGCCTGTGCACTGGTGCAATTAAATCCTGACATGCAACTGTTTTATCATGAAATGATGTATTTAAATCAGAATTGCTGAAAAATGACTTGTCAATTTTCATATCTTTACCTTGTTAGCAATTTAGTGACCAAAGTCTTTAAGAATATACATTCTATACAACCAGAGTGAACTAAATGTGACTTGATACCAAGATATTGTAAGATTTTAGTAGATCATAGAACATGTCCACTGTGTATGGAATATATTCTGAATTTCCAATACTTAATCTGCATCCCTGTTCTTAAAAAAACAAACACACACATGCGCGCGCACACACACAGACACACACACACACACACATATTAAACAGGATTCTACCACGTAGGTCTAAGTTTACAGTTTGCCTAATTTTAATTTTGGTCCTTGTTGCACCTCTGTCTCAGGTATACAAACAGCTGCTTGGTATTACAGAACTTGACTGTTGCTGAAAAGAGAAACATGTTGCCAAAGTTTTTTGTCTTGCACTCACTCTTCCAAATTTCAAACTATCACAACAATTTATATTTTTCTGAACGTACGCCACTTCAAGTAAGTGTAAATGAGCCACTTTATAGGCAGAATTTTGCCATCGGCGAGCAGAGGGTGGGGCCTGCTCACCGACGGATAAAATGACAGCAAAATTAGCTGCGGGCCCGCCGACCTGTCAGTGGCCCATTGAGGCCATTGACTGGATCATTTAAACAATTATAGGAACTGCCCGTCCAACCTTAAGGTTGGTGGGCAGGCCAGGAGCCCTGGCAGGCAATAGAGAAAACATGAAAGCTCATCCACCGGCAGGATGAGGTTTCATGCAGAGTTTCAAAAATTTTAATAAAGTTATTATGTAAATTATGAACATGTCCCATCTCATGTGACATTGTCAGATGAGCGGGACATGTTAGGGAAATTTTTTTTTTCTATTTTTATTATTTTTCAACATAAAAGCGATCTTCCTGAGGCAGCACTTTGCCTCAAGGAGATGTGCGCTCTTTCATGCGCATGCGCGAAAGAACGCACTCTCACTTTTGGGGAATCCCCCCCACCCGCACAGGAAGCGCATAGCTGTCATGCTGGGCGGGCCTTAATTGGTCCACCCAAGTAAAATGGCGGGGCATACCCGCCCACCGGAGATTGGGTCGGGCCCGCCCACCGGACCGGCAGAAAATTCTGCCCTATGAATTCAACTAATTATCTTATATTGGTTGTTAGTATAGCTATTAGCATACTCAGTATTGTTCAGCAAATGCTGCCCAATTGTGGAATCATTTCTAACAGTAGACATTTTGTTTTGATTTTTGGAAGCACAGGCTGGTTGAATATGGTCTATACTCTGCCTATTACAAACAGCCAGAGGAACATGTTTGATTTTATCAGCCAGTTTTTGGGCTGTACAGCCTACATATCTGGCATCAGAGTGGCATTGAAATTCATACACAATTGTTTGGGAGGTAGAGCGTTTTTCTGACTGACAGCAGCACACTGTTAGTAAAAAATACCACTCGCATAGTCACTGCATAGTTGCAACATGAAACACGTTTGGGCAGCACTTGCTTGAAGTAATGTGCATTCGTATGCAGGGACCCGTTCTTTTGAAGGGTCATGAGGACTCGAAACATCAACTGTACTCTTCTCCGCCGATGCTGCCAGACCTGCTGAGTTTTTCCAGGTATTTTTTACTTTTTATTTTTTGTTTTGAATTTCCAGCATCCACAGTTTTTTGTTTTTATCTCAAAAGAGGAATGCACTATTACTACTTTATTAAAATCATTTAACTGAACACAACTAATATTGCATAGTTAATAATTGAAACTTTCAGTTGACACTTATATGGAGATTCTTAACTGAGTTCAAATTGTTAACAGGCACAAGTAAGGTAATACTATCAATGAACATAATTATCAACAGTTGATTGCCTAATAAGTTTACAATTTTGAACATGCAGGGTTTCCCTGCACTGTGCGTACAGAAATATCTGGTTCTTTAGGCAGATTGAATTTGGGGTACTGACTGCTTATGTTCCTCTGGGTAGATGACAAAGACCCACAGTCTCTGCTTGTCATCATCTTGTCCTGCCTGAGTTAATATATATATGTTTCTCTATTGCTGCAGTATTAATGGACTCCCACATTGTGCTCAGAGACCTTGCAATACACTTTACAACTTGAGTGTGGGCAGCCTAATGATTATAATAGATTAGCAACCCAGAAGTCATTTATTCAAAGCCATTATGACAAACTATGAAATAGAATTCAAGAAATCGGTTCACTTGTGGGCTAGCTCCAGGAAATGTCCATGGGGAACAAAAAAACTGAATGTCAAACCCAAATGATTCACTAATCTGCTTTAGGGAAGGAAACATGCCACAAGAGCCTGGCCCAAGATAACACATTTAACTCTTAATGCAGTTAATGGCGAGAAAATATACAGCTTTTCAGGTGCTGCATATGTCCTAAGAATAAATTAAAAACAAATACTTTTGTCAGATTTGCATTTCTTAATTGACAACCTCACTGTAAACCCTTTTCTCTACATTTACTAAAATGCTTAGTTTTTTAAAAAATTCCTAATTTCTGTCCTCTGTAAATTTCTCAGCAGTCTTTGGAACTTTCCTTGGATCTTATCTGCCTTTATGGGTTGTGGCCTTTCCTCTCCCTCTTTTATGTTTCTCTGCTGGCTTAGTTTTGCTTGATTTCCTCCTTTTTTTATGGTGTGATGAAGAGAATGGTTTTACACTTGATGTTCCACTGGGACTAAATTTTGGTGACCTATTAAATGAAGGTAGTCTCATTCACATGTATATTTTCCAAGTTATCAATCAACTAGACAGGTGTGTGTCTAAAGCTGTAATGCTCAAATTTCAAATATCTGATTAAGCCAGGCTTTTTGCCAATTTACTTCACTAGCTTTCCTTGCAATTCTGAAAGAGAACTTTATTTATATTAGAACTATTCCCATGAAAAAATTGATGTACCAGCTGTCGTGCTAAGCTTGATGGGTTTACCAACAGAATCATGTGTCTCTTTTGTCTTCAAATTTTCTTGAAGGCCTAATTCAGCTCTATTTCCAGTGTTAATGTTTGGGTTTTTACCAGGGTTCCAGAGTGTGGTTGACCTCCAGAAACCTCCAGGATTAGATTCATGTTGGCTGTTGTATTGTGGCACTAAAGGACAACAAAAACTTATATAAAAATAGCAGTTTCAAGATAATGAAACATCCCAAGGCGCTTCACAGGAGCACTATAACACAAAGTATGACACCAAACCACATAAGGAATATTAGCCAGTTGACCAAAAGCTTGGCCAGAGAGGTAAGTCTTAAGAAGTGTCATAAAGGAGAAAGTGAGGTAGAGGAGCAGAGAGTTGTAAGGTAGAAATTCCAGAGCTTGGAGCCTAGGCAACTGAAGGCACCATCACCAATGCTGGAGCAGTTATATTTGGAAATGCACAATAGGCCAGAATTAAAGAGCACAAATATCTGAGTTGTAGGTGATTACAGAGATAGGGAAGAACAAGGCCATGGAAGGATTTGAAAACAAGGATGAGAATTTTAATATCAAGATATTGCTTGATTAGGAGCCAAGTTGCAGATTTCCTACAACATTAAAAAATGGCATAGCATTCTTGCTTCAGAAAATATTTTGCTTGAAATAATGCATTAGAGACGAAGTTCTAAGGATGATATCTTTTGGAACAAACCCTACAGAATTCTGAGCAGACTTTTAGATTAATCCTAAATATTGTTCATTTGCACCAGCCGTTCTGCTCCTTATTGGGCAGGTTTGGTTTAAGTGATAAAAATAAATAAATACATAATATTTTTACCTAGCACCTTTCAAAACTTTAGGACATCTCAAAATGCTTCACAGCCGATGAAATACCTTTTTTTAAGTTTAGTCACTGCTATTATGTAAGAAAGCAAACAAACCAATTTCTGCTTAGCAAGGTTCCCCAAACTGGAATATGTTAAAGACCAGATACTTGTTTTGGTGGTATTGATTTGAGAGTAAATGCTAACCAAGGCACTTGGAGAACTGGTCTGCTCTTTGAATAGTTCCATGGCATCTTGTACATCCATCCAAGTAAGTAGGTGGAGCCTCAGTCTAATACAAGAACACAAGAAATAGGACCAGGAGTAGGCCATTTGGCCCTTTGAGCTTGCTCTTTCATTTGGTTAGATCATGGCTGATCTTCTACCATAACTCCACCTTCCCACACTATCCACGTAATTCTTTGAATCCCTTAGTATCCAAAAATCTGTAAATTTCTGTCTTGAATACGTTCAATGACTGAGCACCCATGCCTCTCTGGAAATGCTCTCTGTGATGCACTGAAGTGGAAATTTAGATTACATTCTGATGTCTTAGGAGGGAGGATTGAACTCATGACCTTCTGATTCAGATGGGAGTGCTACCACTTAGCCATGCTATTTTGGTGCTACTGATTTCATCTCTTGTCGAGAATTGACAGTATGTCCACATCAAAGTACAGAAAAACTAGTATTGAAGGCGTCCATTTGGCTCATTGCACCTGTACTGATATTGATGCTAGTTCTTCAACTGGTGCTAAACACTCTTATCCCATTACCCTGCCTCTTCCTGTAGCTTCTCTTCTCTCTCCTCCCGTGCCCTCTGAGTTCATTTTCTCCATGAGACCAACCTTCTGCTTTCTTTATATTATTCCCACTAAACTACTGATCACCCATCTTTTCCACAACTCCATGTTTGAATCCCTCCAATCAGGTTTCCGTCTGATCACAGTACTGAAATAGCACTTATAGGATATTACTTGTACCTTTTGATGTGACTGTGACAAAGGTAAATTATCTCTCCTCATCCTTTTTGACCTGTCTGCAGCCTTTGGCATGGTTAATCACGCCATCCTCCTCCGATGTCTCTTCCCCATTGTCAATCTGGGTGGACTGCTTTCACGTTCCATTTTTACTTATCTATTTATAGCCAGAGAATCACCTGCAATGGCCTCTTTTTCCACTCCTGTAAATTTGCCTCTGATGTCCCCAAGGATCTATCCTTGGCCCCCCTCCTAGTTTTTCTCATCTTTATGCTAGTCCCCGATGACATAATCAGAAAGGTAATGTCAGTTTCCCCATGTACGCCAATGGCACCGAGTTCCAACTCGTCACTGACTCTCTCAACCCCTCCCCTGTCCCTAAACTGTCAGATGACTTCTCCGACATTCAGGATTGAATAAGCAGAAATTTTCTCTCAACTAAATATTGGGAAGACTGAAGCCATTGTCATTGGTCTTTACCATAAATTCCATTCCTTAGCAACAACACCATCCCTCTTCCTGGTAACTGTTATGATCCCCTTAGAGACCTACAACTTTTAAAAAGAGATTTGAATTTCTAATTGATGGCTAAAAGAGTTACCCACAAGATTTAATGTTTTAAAACTTTTACTATAACAAATGTCTAAAACACCATTGACTAAACACTTTTTTTTTTGTAGGCAACTTATTCTTTAAACTACAGAAAGGAACATTTCCCTTTCTTACTTATCACACATCACACTCACCCTGGCATTACATTCCTTATAGCAAGCAGTCCACAGTTGCTCCCAGCTTCCATTGGGTTCCTGTATTCCCACTTTGCTGAGTAGTAACTTTGTGTGACTGTCTCCCAAGTGTTTTCCTCAGCTTTGGAGAGTTTCATTAAATCACCAGCAGTAGAGTCTGTTCCGATGATGCTTCTCCCCCTCCACCATGCTAGGATGAATCTCCTGGGATACGTGGAAAGCTGCAGGATGTGCTTCTTTAATGAGAGATAATCTACCTCTGACATCTGGCTGTGGTTGTTCACAAAGTTGAGCAGCCTTTTCTTTGTATTGACCACAATGAACTACTGTCTGTCTGCAATATTCACTGATTTGTAGGCAAACCTGTAACCTGATCTCAAAGATGGCTTCCTCTTCCCCTGGCAAGGTCAAACACATGTATCTTTGGTGGGAAATGCTAATTAACTATCCATGATCCCAATTCCCTTTCATCTTAGAAGTAAATGAACAGTTTACAGCATAACATTTTACAACTCTGTACCCTCAACAATTTTCAGGGATTTTGGGAGACTCAGTCTACTCCATGCAAACCATTGATTCCAAGTGCAAGTATCTTGCACCCTCTTTTCCATAAAACAACCTAAGCCTTTCTTTGATTTCTAACAATCAAACCATCCCAGCTTACTGTCAGGCAGACTTCAGAACTGGTCATTTACCCTAAATTTAAGTCCCAAAATGAAATAATCTTATAAACCACATAATTGTAACAATTGTCTGAGGCTGAACTAAACAGTTTGCAACCTTAGTGTCTTATTAGACCCTGAGATGAGCTTCCAACCACGTGTGTGCCACCATTAAGACCACCAATTTCCAATTTTGTAACATTACCTGACTCTGCCCCTGCCTCAGGTCATCAGGTCATCCCCTGCTTTTGTTACCAATAGACAACTATTCTAATGCACTCCTAATATTCTATCCTCTGTAAACTAGAGGTCAACCAAAACCCTGCTGCCTTAATACGCACCAAATCTTGTTTACTAATCACTCTTGTGCTTGCTGACCTACATTGGCTCTCTGTTAAGCAATTTTTCAATTTTAAAATTCTCAGTCTTGTTTTCAAATCCCTCCTTGGCCACACCCTTCTTTATTACTGAAATCTAATCCAGATCTGCAATCTTGCAAGATATCGGGCCTCCTTTAATTCTGCTCTTATAAGCATTTCCGATTTGATGGCCACATCTTCAACTTTCTAGGCCTGAAGCTCTGAATTTCTCTCCCTAAGCATCTCCATCTCTCTAACTTGCTTCCTTCCTTTAATGCACTCCTTAAAGCCTACCTCTTGACCAAACTTTTGGTCATCTGTCCTCATATCTCCTTATGTGGCTTGGTGTCATTTTTTGTTTTATAATGCCTTTGCATTTATATAGCAGCTTTAATAAAATGTCCTAAAGCACTTTGCAAGTTGTTGCCCTTGTATCATTTTATTTTCTATTTCAAATTCTTATCTAGCTCCATTAAAAATAATATGTAGCTCTTCCCTTAATGCTGTCATATTTGCTAGCACATGATGAGAGGAAAAAAATTGCATTCCTGCTTGATTTTACTAATGATCCCCAGTCTATATAACCCCTTGTTACTAATTTGCTAACTAGCAGCAACAGTCTTTACTGTTTATCTCTCAAGACCTTTCATAATTTAGAAAGTCACTAGTCCCTTTTTAACATTCTAGTAACAGTAAAGAAAATGAAGAATGGGGCAAGACAGAGTAAGAAAAACAATGTGAAGGTGTCAAAGAAAGGGGATGGAAAACCAGGAATCAGTTAGAGACAAGCAAGCATATTCACATCCAGCATTTGAATTTGCAAGACATGCTAATAATGCCTGAAAATATATTTATTTTAATCTAAAAATATAGGTAGACATAGCTGGCAACTGGAAAAATAAGCCAACAAGAGAAATATTGTTTTGTTACCTGAAGAGGAATTAATATTGGTACATGTTAATTTACTCTAAAGCTGGGTGAAGTATGAAACCAGATACCAATCTTTTTACTTAATACTAGATTTATTTACAGAATGCAGTAT
This sequence comes from Carcharodon carcharias, assembly GCF_017639515.1. Lineage (NCBI taxonomy): Eukaryota > Metazoa > Chordata > Chondrichthyes > Lamniformes > Lamnidae > Carcharodon > Carcharodon carcharias. Next base: position 53,185,473 of record NC_054487.1, on the reverse strand, counting down.
TACACATGTCTGCCTCCTCCTTAACCAATCTCAGTCTCCCAGCAGTCTTTCTTTATATCCTTTTGGGTTTTGTTAGAATCGGGACGATGTGTTCAGCTGCCAAATCCATAGAGAGTGCACCTCTGGTGTTTCAGAGCGTACACCACATCCATGACGGTGACCGTCTTACGCTTGGCATGCTCGGTATAGGTGACAGCATCCCTGATCACATTCTCCAGGAAAACCTTCAGCACCCCGTTAGTCTCCTCATAGATCAGGCCCGAAATCTGCTTGACACTGCCACAGCGAGCCAGGTGGCGGATGGCTGGTTTGGTGATGTCCTGAATGTCATCACGAAGCACTTTGCGGTGCTGCTTTGCTCCGCCTTTTCCGAGTCCTTTGCCTCCTTTTCCTCTGCCAAACATGATGCTTCTTTAGTCAAATCGCTGCTGAATATACCAATAAAAAAAAACTAATTAACAAGTTAACAGCACCTTAAAGGGGAGTCTTTCTTTATATGTGCTCAAGGTAATCAATCAAGGGCTTAATCAATTAATGCCCTTCATCTGTGTATTCTTAACCTTGATAATATAATGAACATACCTGGTGCCTTGTACTGTTAATTGTATGTTTCACTCAAGTATTGCTTGTATTAGTGTTGCAATTAAATTCATATAATTGGCTGCTGTACTTCCCAACATTAGAATAAGAATTGCGTTTTAAAAGTAGTTTTATTGGCTGTGCAGCATTTTGAGGCAACCTGAATATGGGAAAGGCACCTTAAAGTACAATTTTTTTCTTGATCTAATAATGATGGAAATAATTCAGAATCAGTTATTATGTACACTAGAAGTAGTCCAGGAAGTAAAAGATCTTGTGACATTAATGATTTAGATAGCTGAAAATTCAATAGTGGAATATAGTTGAGATAGCATTACAAATTTCTGGATATGCCATTTTGAGTGTCCTAGATTTTTGTCATTTATCCGAGGACTTTCTCGAACACCGAAGTGACATTGCAACTATGGAGAGAATACAGAAAAAGATTCACTAGAATGATAATGGGAATGAAAATTTATAGCTGTGAAGAAAGACTTGGATAACTGGAGGATCACTAGTAAAATCAAGGGGGAGTGCAAATGTTTTTCTCCTCAGGAGATCTTAGCAAACATTACCGTGTTAAGGCAAGGGCTACATATTCATAATGGAGCTAGATAAGCATTTCTCTCTTCCCATGCCTCCACCCCACAACTTACCCTTGCCTCCTGCCTTTGAAGGTCTTTGTTGCTTAATGCCAGCTTCACTCAATTTGTTTAAACCTTGGGGACATTGCCACTAATCTCACTGCTGTTGCTCTCTTAGGAGCTGCCTGAATAGTCATCCAGTAGGATATGTCGGTATATTCAGGCTAAAATTAGATGAACAAAAAATTATTTTCAAACCTAGCTGTGTATAAACTAAGTTGTCTTCTAGTAGTTGAGTTTCAAAATTATAAGCATGTTCATTTTTTAGTGGTCCTTGCCCATGAAAGGGAAGTTTCAGCTGTCACCTTTTGAATGATAAAAACAAAAAACTGCGGATGCTGGAAATCCAAAACAAAAACAGAATTACCTGGAAAAACTCAGCAGGTCTTTTGAATTATGTTTACCAAAGAGTTTCATTTTCCTTCAGCTGTCATCAAAATGCAAGAAACAATAATCTGCAATTCTTGATTTCAATGAGTTGAAGTATTCTAATAAACAGCTCCCAGTTACATGCTATTCTATAGAAAATGGACATGGATTGGAAATTTCAGATTGTGCAAGAATGTCTCTATACTCCTCTTGAGGGCCAATACCATTTTAGCTCCACGTTGTAAGTTAGACCTTCAACTCATTTTAGATTCTTTTTCATTTTTCCCCCCTCCCAATACCACTTTTTGATCAAGGGGGATATTGAAAGAGAAAAACTTTTTAATCTGAAGAGCGCAGCATATTTCTAGAAGAATAATTTCTCATTGTTGGAGCTATTCTCAAGTGGTGTAGATTTGTGGGCTAACAATATACATTTGTCCACATTGTACCATAAGGTCTTTTGTTGTAAATGTGGAAAAGGTAGAAAGGAAATAAAAATGAGTTTGGAAGAAAATAGCCACTGTGACTGAGCAGGTTGTAGAACGTCGGATGTTCTGGATTATAAACTAGAAAGCACAATTTAATTCCAAATTGAAGCACTGAACATTTAATAATTAAATAACTAGATATTACTAGGAAATCTTGCTTACTAATGGTTGTAAGTAAGAATTACAACTAAGAGATTAAACCCTTTTTGAAGGAAAGGGGTTTAAAAATACATAACAAAAACAGAATTACCTGGAAAAACTCAGCAGGTCTGGCAGCATCGGCGGAGAAGAAAAGAGTTGACGTTTCGAGTCCTCATGACCCTTCAACAGAACTCATGAGGACTCGAAGCGTCAACTCTTTTCTTTTCCGCCGATGCTGCCAGACCTGCTGAGTTTTTCCAGGTAATTCTGTTTTTGTTTTGGATTTCCAGCATCCGCAGTTTTTTTGTTTTTAAAAATACATAGTCTATTTCTTAGAAATGTGTTGATCTGAAGAAGAAAAGCTTTATTTTTCAGAAAGATGAAACTGAAGTTGTTATTGCTGTCTTCAGTGGTGTGCTTAACATAGTTAAGGAGAGTTTTATTGCCCTAGCAGCAGGTGATATAACGAATCATAAGTTAGCAGGATCAAAATTGAAGGGAAGGTGTCTTTTTTGCAGTGCCTGATTGTGCCCTTTGTTATCACGTACCTCCAACATTGAGTGTGAGGCAGGACAACTGAACAAAGCATTCACACCGCTGTACTTCATCTGCATTTGTTTTACAAGATGCTGGTTGAATACCTCTAAGTTAGGTCTTTATAAACCTAACTCAGAGACTGTAAAATCCAGCCCTGTTTATTCCCAACAGGCCTCTCCAACTTTTTCTCCAACCGATGCTAGAAAATAATACATGAGGAGCTGATTGTCAAAGATCATATGCGGTACAATTTTAACTAAGGCTGCAAGAAAAGGACGCCTATTCAAGATTCATATCATATCAATAAACTGGCAACTGAACAGAAGCATATTTTAGTTTGAGATTCCATTTATTTGCATTGTTTGTCCTGGGCAATCATTTGCTGTTCATTCGGTTTGAAAAGATTATGGATACATTTCATAACCATGCTTTTGTTACCACCAGACGTGACTACTCTAATACTCTTCTGGCTAGCCTTCCGTCTTACATAAATTTGAGCTCATCCAGCACTGTGCTATCCTAACTGGCACCAAGTCGCTTCCACCCAGAGTAACTTTGACCCCTGACTATCTTATTCTTTTATGGGATGTGGGTATCACTGGCAAGACCAGCATTTGTTGCCAACACCTAATTGCCCTTGAGCTGAAAGGCTTGCTAGCCATTTCAGAGGGCAGTTAAGAGTCAACCCCATTGCTGTGGGGTCTGGAGTTACATATAGGCCAGACCAGGTAAGAATTTCCTTCCCTAAAGGACTTTAGTGAGCTAGATAGGTTTTTATATGACAACAATCAATGACAGTTGTCATTTTCGCAATTACTGCTACTAGCTTTATATTCTAGGTTTATTAATTGAATTCAAATTCTAACAGATGCCATGGTGAGATTTGAACCCATGTCCCCTGAGCATTAACCTGGACCTCTGAATTACTAGTCTAGTGACATTACCACTCTGCCACCATCCTTCTAACCTTCTTCAACTCTACAGTCCTCTAAGAACTCTGTCACTCTAACTATGGCCTCTTGTGCATCCTGCATACCTTCACCCCATCTTGATCTATCTAGGCCCTACGTTCTGGGATCCCCCTCTAAACATCTCCACTTTCCCGGTTCTAGTTCCTCCTTTAAGATGTTCCTTAATCATCTACCTCTGTTTCCTTCTTTGGTTCGGTGTCAATTTTTGTCCGATGAAGCTCCTGTGAAGTGCTTTGGGATGATTTACTACACTAAAGGCGCTACATAAATGTAAGTTATTTACTGAAAATCTAGTGAAGGTTTTGAGTTCAAACTGAACTAAACAAGTCTGATCAAGTACTGCAATGTAGTTTCAGATTGATTGATCGACCAGCAGTTGAAAAAGCCCATTTTAATTCTGTGTAAAGTCCTAAGTATTTACAATACTGTGTGTAGCTAATTGATGTGGTAGATAAATTTGAGCACCGTGTTAACCAACCTGAAGCAAGACTGGAGATTAGAAGAAATTTTCCTCTCCGAGCAGTTCAAATGTACTTTTCCCGGTAAAGACAGTGAAATATATGATGCACAAAAAGTAATGCTTTAGTGAGGTTCTTTATAAGAATGATTGTTTAGGAATATGATTAAGATGATAGTTGTAAAATGGACATGGATACTAAGATACTTTATAGTATTCATTGGTTCCTATGTTACTGGGAATGTGGATGTGCCATCTTTGGATTGTAACTGTTCACAGTTCAGTCAGTGCAGGAATTATAAGGTTGAATTTTAATCCTGGAATTCTATTTGCTAACCTTGAAAGATCAGGAAAAATTGTTTTTGCCTTGGAAGATTTTACCTGTGGTTGATTAGATTATTGGGAAGCTGCACGTTTGGACAGTATTCATGGTGTCATAAGTTGTACCTGGACTTTTTAGGAGCGCACAACAGGCTTGTTTTATTCCACATTTAGTTAATATGCTCTGAGCTTAGCAAAATAAAATAATCATTTACATTCACCCTTGATAATCCCCTTTACTACTCTACTATGTTTTAAAAAGATTGCAAAAATGTCATTCATAGACTTTGGTCAGCAGGTTTTTAAATATAATATGCTTTTCTAAAATTGTTTCTACTAGTGACAAAAACAATTTCGTAGGTGCTTTCGCAATTTAGTTTCCCTTGCAGTGGAATGCTGCTCTAATGGCTCTTATTTGTAGAAAAATAACATTACCGTGCTAAAAGCAACAATGACACAAAGATCTTGTCCTAAATAGTCTAAAATATTAGTGATACTGAAAAAAATATGTAAGAAAGATATGCCCCATTTCCAGATTCAGCAGTGAGATGATAGAAACTTCTTAATTTTTTATGGCGTTGCTTTCTCTTTGTTTCCCAGTCTCGCATTTGCGATTGTTGCTCTGATTTCCTTTATTAAAGTCTAAGCAAATGATCTCAGCACGTTCTAGTTCATCACCATGCTAAATTCAGTCAGTATCATTAATATTAGTGGCAGGTGACATTCGCCACTAGAAGTGTAGAATCATTCTTTTCATCAAGTACCTTTATCATTGAGCTGTAAACCCATGTTTATGAAAGCCGTTTATAATGTATGTTTGTTAGGGTGCAGTAGCCAACCTCCTGTAGGATACCATGCATAGAAAAATGCCAGGCAATCACCATCAACAGATGTCTTCAACTATTTTGCTTCAAGCAGAATGAAACTTGTAGTTCCTGAATGATCCTCTTATCTGTCCTATCCCTATTGTGTTTGTAAGTAGAAGCAACACTTTTTATGTTACAAAGATTCAACTCTGTGGTATGGCACATAAAATTGTCCATAACAAGAAGCAATTTTTCTATGAAGACTAAGTTTCATGTTTTACTTATGTAATCAGTCTGAAAATTCCACTAAAGTTATTCAAGCATCCACAGTTCAACTGGTAGATTGCAAACTCCACAAAAGCAATCAGAATTTTTCAGATTTGTCAGTGACTGCAACCTGAGACTCATATGTCCTAGACAGGCCGCCACAGAACAGCGCTGCTGTTTGTTTTCCTCCTGCTACAGGGTTGTCTTTGAATGTATTGTTTCTAATGGCTCCCCGTAAAAGAGCCCAGTTTTATCGCAATCCTTCATTCAAACATGGATGTTTTTACTTCAGCGTCTGCTTTCTTTCTAACCATGAATCTTCTTGAATAAGGTAGTATTCTATTTTTTTGTGACATGAAGGTAAAGACGTCGATGTTGAGAAAGCATTCTTATACTGTACACAGCATACCCAATCACATGGTATTCTGTTGAGTGTTCCAAGCTCTTGCTAATGTGAAATCAAACTTTTCTGTTTGTTTTCTGTGGACCATTCAACAGAGCAGCTTGTGATAGAGTATGCTGTAGCCATTGTAGGATTGTGTTCTTAACATCTGGGCCTTTACCATTTCATTTGCATTTGCAGTCTTTAAGTGGTGAAAAATTCAGCTTTTTATCCTCTTTTGTTGTCTGTTAGATTTTTTTACAGCAGGATATTTAAGTGTTTTGCCAGATCTCGCTCTCCTATTTTGAGCATTATATCAAAGCCTTCAACTATCTCCATCCACTATTTTATAAGGGCAGCACAGAATGAGTTTCCCCAGGAATTTCATATCAGCCATGACCGATGCTAAAAGAAGAATACAATACCAAGACTACATATATGTCAAATGTAGGCTAATCCAAAATGATGTGCCTAACAGTTGAATTTCTAAGCCAGTTTGGTCTCCTGTGACAAACTCAGCAATCCAACATCTAAATCAGAAAGCCAGGAGCTCTCCAAAATAGTGTTGATTGATTAGGCTAGCTCATTAATGGCCTTGTACTGGCATTGGGATTTGTTCCACTCAGTTCCTGATATTCATGTAAACCAGTCCCCTAGGAGGTAGGTGGTGCTAGCTGAACAAGCATGAAAAGTGTATTAATGATCCGAATTGGTCTGGACCCTGGAACTTTTGCTTCTGAGCTCCAGATAATGCTGCAAGCTATTGCTGATCAGATAAAGTGCCCCTTGCTGGACAAGTAGTGAGAAGCTTACTAGTTATCCATATTAGTAAGCTGCATTGTTTTAGTTAAATGTCAGCATATTTAGCCCCTGCATATAGTTAGAATTCTGTAAGTCATGCCTCTGCCATCCTGTGCCTAAACTCGCTGGACTGTTTGGTAAGTGCGGAGTAGCGTGATGAAGAGAGTGAGACTGTGTGTACATAGGGAAACAGAAGGTGTACCGTTTAGCTTTTTTAGTAGCTTGACTTGTAAGCCTGGTGATGGGATTTCTCACTTTTCAGCCACACTTTTTTAAAAAAATTCTGTTCAGCAAGCAGAGCGATGACTCTGGGAAGAATGTCAACTCCCACCACAGACTTTTCAAAGAGAGGCTGAAAACACTGAGTAAAAGTATTCATGAAGATGTTACCGTTTTAGGTTTTTACTGTTGATATGCTCCTTGGATTTAGGGCCACAGTTCATCCCCACAGCCGAGCACTTGTTTCACACAGCCTATAGTGTGCCTTTGTTTGCCTAATATTTGATTGAAAATCATGAGCCCAAGATCATAGAGAAACCCTGTGACAGTATTTTGGCTTGCGGGGTGCTCCATACAGTAGCATTCCCATGAATCAATATTAGGACCCTGTACTTCATGACATATAATTAATGATCTGGATTTGGGTATACAGGGCATAATTTCAAAGTCTGCAGATGATACAAAATTTGGAAAAGCATTGCATAATAAGGAGGATATAGAGAGACTGGTGAAATGGGCTGACATATGGCAGATCAATTATGTAGAGAAGTGTGAAGTGATGCATACTGGAAGGAGGAATGAGGAGGGGCAATGTGAACTAAATAATACAATTTAAAAGGTGGTGTGGGGACAGTGAGATTTGGGGATTTATGTACAGAAATCTTTGAAGGTGGCAGGGAAAGTTCGTCAGGCTATTAAAAAGGCATACGGAATTCTTGGCTTTATAAGTAGAGGTGTAGAGTGCAAAAGCAAAGAAGTTATACTAAACATTGACTTCTGCTAGAGTATTGTGTCTAATTCAGGCCACCGCATTTTGTAATAGGTGTCAAGGCGAGGCGAGCTACTGGAATGGTACTTGGGATTTTTTTATATATATATATATATATATATATTAGTTCTTGGAATGTGGGCATCACTAGCGTGGCCATCATTTATTTCCCATCCCCTAACTGCCCTTGAGAAGGTAGGGGTGAGCCACATTCTTGAACTGCTGCAGTTTATATGTTGTAGGTGCACCCGCAATGCAGTTAGGAAGGGAGTTCCAGGATTTCGACCCAGCAACAATGAAGGAGCAGCGAGATAATCTAAGTTAGGATGGTGTGTGACTTGGAGGGAGCTGGCAAGTGGTGCACCTGCTTCTCTTGTTCTAGGAGATCACAGAAGCCTTGGCAAGTTGTTACAGTGCATCTTATAGACGGTACACACTTGAGCCAAATGTGGTGTGGAGGGAGTGAATGTTTTTAAGGTGGTGGATGAGCTGTCAATTAAGCAAGCTGCTTTGTCCTGGATGTTGTTGATCTTCTTGAGTGCTCTCGTAGCTGCACTCATTGAGGCAAGTGAGAAATTTTCCATCACACTTCTGACATGGACTTTCTAGATAGCAATGAGGCTTTGAGATACCATTTATCAGTCTGTTCCAGTTAAGTTTCTGGTGCAAGATGGCCCATTGAATGTTGATGGTGGGGAATATAATGTTGTTGAAAGTCAAGGTGATGGTTAGATACTGTATCTTTTGTTGGTCATTTGTGTTGCTTGCCGCTTATCAGTTCAAGCCTGAATTTTACTCTGATATTGCTGCCATGCAGGCATGGACTGCTTCTGTATCTGAGACGTTGCAAATGGAACTGAACATTGCAATCATCAGCCAACACGTCTAACCTTATGGTAGAGGGAAGGCCATTGATGAAGCATTTGAAAATGGTTGCGCCTAGGGCACTACCATGAGGAGCTTCTGCAGCTGTGCCATTGTACTGAGATGACTGGCCTCCAATAACAACAACAACCGGTTTTCCCTATGTTGGGTATGACTCCAACCATTGGAGAGTTGTTGCTGTGATTTCCATTGAATTCAATTTTACTGGGGTTCCTTGATGCCACTTTAGGTCAAATGCTACCTTGTTATCAAGTGCAGTCACTCTCACTTCATCTTTGTTTTAATTCATTTACAGGGTGTGAGCGTCACTGGCTAGGCCAGCATTTATTGCCCATCCCTAATTGCCTTTGAGAAAGTGGTGGTGAGCTGCATCTTTGAACTGCTACAGTCCCTGTGGTGTAGGTATACCCACAGTGCTGTTAGGGAGGGTGTTCCAGGATTTTGACCTAGCGACAGTGAAGGAACGGTGATATATTTCTAAGTCAGGATGCTGAGTGACTTGGAGGGGAACTTCCAGGTGGTGGTGTTCCCATATATCCTTCTAGATTGTAGTTGTCGTGGATTTGGAAGGTGCTGCCTAAGGAGCCTTGGTGAGTTCCTGCAGTGCATCTTGAAGATGGTACACACTGCTGTCACTGTTTGTTGGTGGTGAAGGGAGTGAATGGTTTTGGGAGGGGTGCCAATCAAGCGTGCTGCTTTGTCCCGATGGTTTCAAGCTTCTTGAGTGTTGTTGGAGCTGTACTCACCTAGGCAAGTGAAAAGTATCCCATCATACTCCTAACTTATGCCTTGTAGGTGGTGGGCAGGCTTTGGAGAGTCAAGAACTTAGTTATTATTTCCCTATTTGGACTCAGGCTGTAATGAGGGCTGGAGCTTGCTGGTCTTGGTGGAACGCAAACTGATGCTCCGATGGGGTTGCCAACCCTCCAGGATTGGCTTGGAGTTCCAGGGATTGAAGATCAATCTATCAATCTCTAGGACACTGCTGAGTACAATCCTGGAAATAAAATCATCAGGAGATTAAAAAAAGATTGTTTTTGGTCATTTTCTTTTAACATTTTTCTTTACCAGATACAAAAATATTTGAAATGGGGAAAAACAGCTGTTTGGCTGAAGCATCATCCATTTGGAGAATGAATCTTTCTGCTTTCTGATTGGCAGAGGAAGGCAGTTCATCACTAGGATTGATGTGTTACCTGACTAATGACAAGATTGTGGGCAAGTGATATGATGAAACCTCCAGGAATGCATTTAATCACGTTTGGCAACCCTAACCTCTCAACAGTTATTGCTGTGTAAGTGCTGCTTGACAGCACCGTTGATGACCCCTTCCATCATTTTACTCACAGGTGATAGTAAACTGATGGAATGGTAATTGGCTGGATTAGATTTGTGCTACTTTTTGTGGAAAGGACATGGCTGGGCAGTTTTCCACTTTGCTGGTAGATCCCAGGGCTGTATCTCTGCTGAAACAACTTGGCTAGGGGTGTGGCTTGTGCTGGAGCTTAAAGTCTTTAGCACTGTAGCCAGGATGCTGCTGGGGCCTATAGCCTTTGCTGTATCCAATGCGATCAGCTGCTTCTCTATTATGCAAAGTGAATGGAATTGGCTGTAGACTCGCATCTGTGGCCTCAAGAGGAGGCCGAGATTGATCATCCACTTGGCACTTCTAGCTGAGGATGTTGCAGCCTTGTTTTTTTTTGTACTCGTGTTGGATTCGGCCATCATTCTGGATGAGGATGCTTCCATCTTTGGTTAGTTACTTAATTGTCCACCATCATTCATGACCAAATGTTACAGGGCTATAGAGTTTTGATCTTATTAATTGATTCTGGGATCATTTAACTCTGTTGCATGCTGCTTCTGCTGTTTAGCTTTTTAAAAAATTCTTCCATGGGATGTTGGCATTGCTGGCAAGGCCAGCATTTATTGCCCATCCCTAATTGCCTTTGAACCAGGTGGCTTGCCACACCATTTAAGAGTCAACCGCATTGCTGTGGATCTGGAGTCACATGTATGCCAGACCAGGTAAGGATGACAGATTTCCTTCCCTAAAAGACAGAAGTGAAACATGTGGGTTTTTGTGACAATCAACAATGGTTCCATGGTCAGCAATACTGAGACTAGCTTTTCATTTCCAGATTACTAATTGAAGTTAAATTCCACCAGCCACCATGGTGGGATTTGAACCCATGTCCCCAGAGCATTAGCCTGGGTCTCTGAATTACTAGTTCAATGATATTATCACTACCCAACTGTCTCCCATGCATGTAGTCTTTTCAGTTTAGGGGTTTTTTTTTGTCGGAAGAGGGGAAGAAGAGAATAATGCTGCAAAACAGTTCTGCAAAATTTCACTTTTTAAAATCCATACCCTGATATCCTCATTTTTAAATATTACATTCTGTATCTAATGCTATTAACTTTAGTGATTGGAAATTCTTTCTCTTAGTTGTTTTAAGGAATGCTTTAACTAATGCAGAGGCAGCATTGGGAAATATTGTTCAAGGTGCTGCAGAGCACATAGCAGGTAATCAAGTCATCACCATAGAATATGCTTGACGCACACCTCAGTGTAAGATGGATTAGTTGTAGGTTTTGCCATCCCTTTTTAGTAATCAGAGATTTCTCATCAGTTTCTTGTTCAGTATTCTTAATTCATGTTGTGTGTTCCAGAGATTTAAAAACCTAGTGCAAGAAATATGCTTTTCATTCAACTATACTTGAAGAATGTAGAACTAAAATATTATGCTTTATTTGATAAGGTCATGGCTGATTTGATCGTGGCCTCAACTCTATTTTCCTATAACCTTTGATACCTTTGTTAATCAAGAATCTATCTAATTCAGCCTTAAAAATATTCAATGACCCTGTCTCCACTGCTTTCTGGAGAAATTCTTCTCACCTACGTCCCAAATGGGAGACCCCTTATTTTTAAACTGTGTCTCCTAGTTCTAGTCACTCCCACAGGGGAAACATCGTCTTGGCATCCACCTGTTAAGTCCCTTTAGGATCTTTATATGTTTCAATAAGATCACCTCTCATTCTTCTAAACTCCAATGGACACAGGCCTGACCTGTCCAACTTTTCCTCATAAAATAATCCCTTCATCCCAGGAGTGAGTCGAGTGAACCTTCTCCGAACTGCTGCTGATGCAATTATTTAATTTCTTAAGATGACTAAACTGTACACACTATTACAGGAGTGGTCTCATCAATGCCCTGTACAACTGTAGCAAAACCTCCCTACTTTTATATACTTCTCTTTGCAATAAACAACAACATACCATTTGCTTTCCAAATCACTTGCTGTGCCTGCATAAAATCATTTTGAGGTTCATTGCTAAAGACATAGAGTTCCTTCCATATTACACAGTTCTGCAATCTCTCAACTGAAATAATATATTGCTTTCTTATTCTTGCTGCCAAAGTGGACAAGTTCACATATTCCCACTTTTATACCCCATTTGCCAAATTTTTGCCCACTCACTTAACCTATCTAAGATTCCTTTGCAGACATCTTATGTCCTCTTCACAACCTACTCTCCTATCTATCTTTGTGTCGTCAGCAAATTTAGCAACCATACATCCAGTCCCTTCATTCAAGTAATTGACATAGATTGTAAATAGTTGAGGCCCCAGCACTGATCCCTGTGAAACTCCACTAGTTACAGCTTGCCAGCCCAAAAAAAAATTTTCCCTATTTTCTGCTTCTTGTTAACTAACCAATCCTCTATCCATGGTACCCCCTGTACCACGCTAATGTTTGGGTAGTAATCTTTGATGTGGCAGCTTATCAAATCTAAGTATACCACATCTACAAGTTCCCCTTTATTCATGATGCTTGTTCATCAAAGAACCCCAATAAATTAGTTAAACATGATTTCCTTTTCATAAAATCATGCTGACGCTACCCGATGCATTTGGATTTTCTAACTGCCCTGCTATAACCTCCTTAATAATAGATTCTAGCATTTTCCCTATGACAGATGTTACCTGTAGTTTCTGTCTTCCTCCTTTCTTGAATAGAGGAGTTATATTTGCTATTTTCCAATCTGTTGAGATCTTTCCAGCATCTAGGCAATTTTGGAAAATTACAACCAATGCATCTACTATCTCAGCAGCCACTTCTTTAAGATCCTAGGATGAAATCTATCAAGTCCTGAGGACTTGTCAACCTTTAGCTCTAATAGTTTTTTCAGTATCCTTTCCCTGATGATTGTTTTAAGTTCCTCTCTCCCTTTCACCTCTTGATTTACAAGTTTTTTTGGGATGTTATTTGTGTCTTTTACAGTGAAAACTGACACAAAAAACCTGTTTAAACCCTTCCGCCACTTCCTTATTTCCCTGTTCTTACTCTCTAGAGGAGCAATGTTCCCGTTAGTTACTCTTTTCCTTTTTATATTTCTGTTTTTATGTTTCTAGCTAGTTTTCTCTCATACTCTAATTTCTCCATCCTCATTTTTGAGTCATTCTTTGCTGGTTTTAAAATTTTGACCTGTCACTAATCTTTCCAGTATTGTATGCTTTTTCTTTCAATTTGATACCATCTTTAACTTCCATAATTAGCTGCAGATAGTGCATCCATCTCGTAGAGTCTGTCTTTATTACTGGAATGTACCTTGCTGAATGTTATAAAATATCCCCTTAAATGTCTGCCACTGCACCTTACTGTACTACCCTTTGATGTAATTTCCTTATTCACTTTAGCCACCTCTGTCTTCATACCCTTGTAGGTGCCTTTATTTAAGTTTAAAACACTCGTCTTAGACTCGCTCTTTTTGCTCTCAAATTGAATGCGAAATTTGATTGTGTTATGATCATTGCTACTTAGGGGCTCCTTCGCTATGACGTCATTAATTAAACATGTCTCATCGCACACGGCCAAGGCCTAGAATAGCCTGCAGTCTGTTAGGCTCTAGAATGTGCTGCTTGAAGTTGTTAGCTCAGTCAGATGAAAGAAAGACTTGAATTTATGTAGCTCCATCATGTCCCAAAGTGTTTTACAGCCAATTAAGTATTTTTGAAGTATTCGTCACTGTTGTGATGTAGAAATTGCAATCAATTTGCGACAGCAGGGTCCAACAACAGCTGTGATAATGCTTAGATCATCAGCTTTTAGTGATGTTGATTTAAGTGTTTTATGAAATTTTAAACATGTAAATGTCTCCTCTCAGACACTTCATTTTGCACAGCTATGCTTAAAGGCATACTGTATATTGTGTATATATAAATACTTCTCAGGGTAGTAACCTAAAGAATACTGGGAGGTTATGTTCAGATTTCAGTCCAATATTAACTTTCTCCAAATATTTGAGTGATAGCCTATCATAAAGTAGTAAATATGAAATAACATTCTTTACAACATATGGGGAAAAAAATTCACAAAATATACGGTCATATATGGCAGTGTATTGGTGAGTATTGTAACCTTGTGGAAATATACAGCTGTGATTTGATGCTGGTATTTAACAAGCTGCAGTGTAAAATAGGCAGTAAATGTATTTATTTCAGTTTGATATGAAACTGAAGACTTCATTGTATTTTCCTGTTCCATCTAGGGCTGAGTACTGGACAAGTCATGAGACCTAATTTTGTTTTTCATGGATAAGTGGCAAGACCCGTTCTCTTGTGGATGAATTACTCGGTTTTAAGATCCTGTGGTAGAAATCTATCATTTAATTTTGGCAAAAGTGTTCAGGTCTACTAAAAAATTAGTCAGTGCAATATATTTTCAGCGTCTTGTATGTGCTGTGCTTTATCATGGAACTTGTGAAGACAAGTGCTCCCATTCTGTACCACCTCTGAGCATAATTTCATCAAACCTTCCTTACCCAACCCCATCACTGAGAAGTGGCTGTAAAACAACAAATCCAAGTAACCAGTAATTATATTTGAAGCTGATTGTGTGAAAGCAGACATGAAATACCAGCTTTAATTGACCAACAAAGAAAACATCCCACACAATACCTGTACATCCGCCCTGACATAGACTCTCCCTCCTCTGCAGGCTCAAGTTCACACTGATTCACTGTTAGTTGCATTCCGCTATAATTTTTCTCATCCTTCCATTTGCTAGCTGTATTTCCTGATACAATCAATCTGTTGTCTACCAACATGCCCTTTGCACTTCATCAGGCTGCAGTTGCCCCCTAAAGGATAGGTGGTAATCTATATAGCATTATTACAGTGGCAATTCTATACCAGATTGCAGTTTCATGTCTCTTTCCTCTTTTTGTCACCCTCTCAACACCACTTCTTCTCCGTCCCCCTTCCCTTTCCCCTTCTGTACTGGACCCATCATTACCTCCAGTTCCCTACCTCACAACTGACCTTTCTCACTTCTATGTGCTTCCTCTTCCTTCATCCCCTGCACTGCCTTAAAAAATCAAAACAATGTTGACTACCTTGGTGCAACGATATGTATGATCAGCTAGTCATATAATAAAAGTTTTCCATATGGTATAACACTTGCATGACACATTTTCTTTTACACTTTAGCCATTGCAGCTTTTTGTTGACTTTAGTGAATTGGTTCAAAGTAAAACAGCAACAAATCAGAACTGGAAGTAGGGAACTCAGAAATTAAAAGTGAGAAAAGCAGCCAGAAAACTACTAATGAAAAGCTAATAAGAACAATCTGAGTACTTGTAGAATTTCACATGGATCCCTTGGCGTTTTTCCAAATATTATAAGCTTTATCACCTCACCCTGTCACAGTATTTCTGTTTTGTTTTGCTGAAGAATGGCTTGAAAATATCAATTTTTTTAAAATGCTAATTCTCAAAAAACTATAAACTGTTGCCAGATGCTCAATTTTACTTAAGAGAGCAAGGGAGAGAGAGCGTGCCTGCGCATTTTAGGGACAGCTATAAAGAGAAAATCATTCTGACGATGAGGGTGAAAGACTGAGCGGGAGCAGTTAAAAGAAAAAGAAAGATTTGGGCTTGTATAGCGCCCTCCATAACCACAGGATACCCCAAAGTGCTTTACAACCAGTTAAGTACTTTTTTTTGAAGTGCAGTCATAGTTGAAATGTAGGAAAATATGATAGCTATTGGAGAAATAAAGCACAGATTTAATATCAACCCAGTTTTTGTAGTAGGTATAAAGATAAGGCTATCTGCAATCATCATTATGGAGTATATTGGGCAGCACTTTCCGATGTCTGCACATACAGAGATAAATGGAGAAGTTGCTGTTGGATTGGCTCTGATCCTCCACAATCTTTGTTGCATTGGTACCTCACTGAGAAACTTGGCATTAAAACACTGAGGGGCCTGAAGTTGCTGTACATATCCATTAGGTACCCATTAAACATGTCAGGAAAAGTTAGGACTAATCCAATGAAGTGCAAGTGAATTTTTAATAGCGTGATCAGCTTTAATTGCTACCAAATCACCTCTGTCACTGAAAATGTACACATGCAAGTGTAGTGTCTCATTCCTTCAGATTTTAACTGTTGGTGATTTTGTGACAGTTATCTTTTTACTTTTTCCTTCTGCATCTTTTATCGGCAGGATGTCAGTTAGGCTCAGTAATGAGTCAGTTGACACACTAATCCCTCAACCCATCTCAATGCAGTATTACCTCAGGGATTAAATGGGAGCCCCATGGCTTTCTTATACCTGCTGATTATCAGACACTCTGTGCCCCATTGATGGATCCGGATTCAGAAGAGGAGGGTGTTGCAGTGGTGCTGAAAGCCCCCTGCCCTTGTCTTCAACCTTCCCGCCCCACCCCTCATCCCACGAATTCCATTCCCACAAACCCTATCCTGCCTTCACTTATCTTTGGCCTGGGCAGATCCTGGGCCTGTGGAGTGTGTATTGCCAGCAGCTGACACCATCCTGGGGAGGTGGTGGCACTGGTATTGCCACTGGACTGGTGTTCTAGAGACCCAGGGCAATACTCTGGGGAGGGGCCTGGGTTCAAATCCCACCACAGCAGATGGTGGAATTTGAATTCAGTAAAGTCTGATGATCGCAAAACCATAGCCAGTTGTCGTAAAATAAAACATCTGATTCACTAATGTCCTTTAGGGAAGGAAATCTGCCGTCCTTACCTGGTCTAGCCTACATGTGACTCCAGATCCACAGCAATGTGGTTGACTCTGAAGTGCCCTCTGAACAAGGGCAGTTAGGGATAGGCAATAAATGATTGCTCACATCCCATGATCAAATATAAAAAAAAACTTCAATCTAGTTGAACAGACACAATGTTGCTTGACCTGTTCATACAGGTCACAGGTGCCTTGTGAAGGTGTGTCACTGAAATGGTTTTCTAATATCTGTAAGTTGCCATGCAGAAGCCCATTAAAAGTCTGTGGGCAGCTGTAACTATAATAAACAGCTAGCACCATTTATATTTTTATTTTTTAGCACCATTTATTCACTGCTGATTTCACAATTACAATGTCTTGTATTTTGCTATGTTTTTCTGTTAATTTCCCCAAGAAGCTGATTTCTGAAACACTTGGAAGCAAATTATATTTTGAAAACTTTTAAGCAGAGCTGTCTAATGACATCACCTGTATTATAAGCTTTGTGTTTGGGAAACCAATTATATCGCCTCAGTTATTAGAATGTGAAGATTCTAATTAATTACTTCTTTGTTAGTTATTGAATACCTACAACTGCAGTGCTAAAGTAAATCAATGGTGCCTGATAATACATTGTTCATTACAGGGCACATCATTCTATTGTTATAAAATCACCATATTCATGACTTACCATGAGCAGTATAAGTTTTCTGTTTAACTGTCACATTCCACATGTAATTCTGTTACAGATGCAAAACTATCATATTTTTAAAAACATTAAGAAAGCGAAACATTGACTGGGAGCCTTCTGATTGACCTGAGCCATTTGTGAACAGCTACAGTTATCTGAATACACATGTTTAGATTATGCTCAAACAGGAGAGTTTGAAGAATTTTGATGCAGCACTCACAGCCCTTTAGGGGAAGAGAGTCACAGAGTCCCATTACCCCTTGTGTGGGGATAAAAAAAGTGCTTCCTGATTTCACTCTTAAATCGCCTAACTATAATTTTAAGATTATTCTGCATTCTAATTCAGACCCTAGGGCACATGCCCCTCACTTCTGGTTCTAACATTTGTGAGCTCATAATAACAGCTATGGAACAACCACAATCCACATATAGGAGCAGAAAGATGGTGAGCCTTGACATAATTGAGTTGGTGTCTGGTGGAATGCAACTTTGCTTATTTAAAGAGGTGATATCTTAAAAATTGGAATTGTTCCACATTTGGGACATTGGAACAAATTGGACATTAGCCTGTACATTTGGAAAATGTGGATAACATGGAAGAGGTTTAGAGTGGCATGAATAAATGCTTTTGGCTATCTTTATTTGTCAATCTCTTTTTTGTTTTTCTATTTCTCTTTGTCCTTTTCTTTCTCAATTTTTGCAGTGTCATATTTACAAGCTTGCTTTCTGTCATTAAGGTGATAGATACGAGCAGTGAATAATATGCATTGTTCACTACCACTATGGATTCCAGGATAACATTCTCTTGTTTTTTTTCTCACCTACCAGTGAAAGAAAGCAATAGGGATTCCTCGCATTAACAGCAGTCAAAATAGACATAAGGTTACAAGTCTTTGCCAGGAGGGTATTTGATAACTGCCAGATGCAGGAGTGTTAGTAAGCTTTAGTATAAGTTCATAGGCATACATTACAATTGTTTTTGCAGACACAGAGAAAATAGTTTTGTGTGTAAACATTTGTGTATTGTTTCTCAAGGCTGACCAGCTGTTCTTCCATTTATAGTGTTTGTCAAGAATATTTTCTGAATGGTGGAATGAAGAAAGTACTTGAAAAAGATGAGAAAAGGGCCAGGCTTGCTATTGCCATGGCTACCCCAACCTTCAATGTGCAAACACCTGAAAAGAAAGACGATCATTCTGCCTCGAATGGTATATTAATGAGTCTGGATGCTTCCATTACAAAGTAGGTGACAGCAGATGTTTTAAATTTCAAACGAAATGGTATTGTGCTAAGATTCTGGCAATTTGAAACGATGCTGAAATAAAATGGATTAAACATCTCTTGGAACTGCATTCACTTATGTAATCTGTGTTAAAGATGGTGAGAACAGATGGATCATAATTATGTAATCTCACACTTAAGGTTTGTTCAAATAAAAAAACCACTTCAGAATGTAGTCGAAGAAGGTGAGAATGTAATTATTGAATTTGGACAGTATGATAATTAGGGGTGTATTTTCCTCCTCAATTCTTACAAAGTAGAACTGAGTACAAAGAAGTGTTCCTTGCATTCTATTCATGTACATTTTTGGTAAAGTTAACAAATGGAATGAAATGATGTGAAATAAGACCTCACATTATATTAGAATGGAAATATACATAAATTAAATATTTGTTCACAAGATACTGTAAATCAAAAGTTATGGCTAATTTGAATCAAATTTATTACAATCTATCTTATTCGAAAAGAAAAACTGATGAGAAAATGGCAGGATATGCCACTCCTTTGCATAATAATGTGTAAGGTAGTTCACCGACTGTGGTGCAGTGATGTATGTTGTGGAACTGGCCAAAATACCAAAAATTGAATTGTTCCAAATAATGAATACATTATTATAATAACAATGAAATGCTATATTGCAGCCTTCAGAAATAGTGCCCTTCTTTCAGTACTAAGATCATCACAATCCTCCATGTTTGGCTAAACCAATTCAAACATTTGTATATTAATACTAAATTTATAAATATGAATTCCAATAATTTCAAGTTATTTTTTTAAAAATCGCAGATAATATGTGCATTGCATCAAATATATTTTTGTGCATTTCATGGGATAGTTGGCGCTTTCAATCCTGAAATTGTGTCAACTTATATTAAACGACTGACCATAAGTGTGGTCAGTCTTATTTTTGAATTAAGTGTACAAAAACAGCACCAAAAAAAAGGAATCAAGGAGTGTGCATTTAGGGAGCTTTGCACATTGAGTTTGAACTATGCTTCTGAGGAAGATTGATAACTAAAGGGTTTAAACCAATATTCTTGTATTTCTCATGTAAAGTATTTATTCAATATCATACACAAATTGTTTGCCACTGACAATTTGTTTAGCTCCACTCTCATAAATGCTTCAAACATCTCATTGATTGGAAGATGTATCAATAATGGCAAATTTTCAAAAGGAGGTAGGTCATGCATCAACAGATAGTTTTAACTGATCAATCATTCTATCATTTGATTATGTTGTAAGTCCTGAGATAATGCCTTCTCCTGATTGCAGTCTTGCAGCTAAACTTTTAATGTTAAATGATTTCCAGAAAACTAACTTCGAAGAGAGAGATTTTGGAGGAAATAACAAGAAAAAAAATTATTGTTGTTTCGAAGACCACTCTAATTTTTTTCTTATATATTGCATTATTATACACAAAATATATTCAATGTACTTGGTCTAACTGGAGCCATCTTTAATACGTCTAATAACCTTTAATAAGTCAATGTCTTAATTGATTTTATTTCACATGGATTCAGTATACAAGATCATAAATCTTTAACCCCGTTATGATGACCTTTTATGCTAAATGAGTTCAGTGGTATTATCTTTCACCCCTGTTGCAATTAATCAATTTCCAGCTCTAGTGAGTTGTTTCGAAGACCACCCTCGTCTATTTTATTATTCATTGGATGCAGGCGTTGCTGGCTAAGCAAGCATTTATTGCCTATCCCTAATTGCCCATCAGAGGGCATTTAAGAATCAACCACATTGCTGTGGGTCCGGAGTCACATGTAAGGACAGCAGATTTCCCTCCATAAAGGACATTAGTAAAACCAGATGGGTTTTTACATCAGACTTTTAATTCCAGATATTTATTGAATTCAAATTTCATCATCTGTCACCAAAGCATTATCCCGGGTCTCTGGAATATTAGTCAGCGACAATACCATTATGCCACCGCCTCCCCAATGCTGCAGCTTCAGTGCTGCACAAAGTAGAAAAAGAAAACAGCTGAAGAGACATAAAGGAGAAAGACAATGGAATAAAAATGAAAAGAGGAACAGACATGAGAATGAAGGAGACAGCAAGAAATGGAAGTGAAGGATTGAGAGAATCAGAAGTGAGGAAGAGAAACACAAGTGCAGAAGAGATAAGCAGAAATGTGAAAAAGAAAAGGAAAAGGAATACAAAGTGAAGCAGCGAGAGAAAAGTTAAAGAATAGAGAGAGACTTTTTTTCCTGACTTGCCACTGCTGGTATAATTAACTAAAATGTCTTGAGCGGCTGAGGTTTTGGAGGCCTCAGCCTAAAATTGTTTCAAGCTACTAAACAGATCATTTTGAAATTTAAAATCAAGAATTATAATTGGCTAGAGCAGGCTTTGGACCTTTAAATGTTTACTGAACAGAATTAATATTGTGACATCTGTTGTCTACGTGCTTTTTTTTTAGGTATCATCTCCGAACATGTGGTTTCCCTTGTCCCAACTGATGTGCTGTCAATTTGAGGAAAATAGTTTTGCCTTTTATCTTTGAGAAAATCAAAGCAGGTTTTTAAAAAATAGCAAAACAGTAATAATTAGAAAGCAGCTAACTAAATAGCCAGCTTTTATAAGCAGCTAGCATTGTCAGTCCAAGCACTGCTGCTTTGACTATGTGCCATCTTTCTGCACTATACAGTATGTGGTCTAACAGAAACAAGTCTCACTACAATGCTGCTTGCTGTGTTGGCACTTAAGCATTGCCATGCATAATCTTTAGTAGTGATTCAACTTGACAGGCGAAGAGCTGGTGTTTTAATGAAGCATGCTATTCACTGAAAAGAGCTGCCAGTATACGAATACTATTTATCAGGACATCTAACAATTTAACAAATATGATGGTGAGCCACACTGTTTTACTGTTAATTTTGTAAATTAAGTATTCAGTAGAAATATAATATTGTCTGTTTTTTGACAAGCAATATTCTATGACAAGTGCAAAATCTGAAAGTTGGCCTTATTCAAAATGATTGAATTGCTTGCAAACATAGTCACAATTAAGTTTTAGGCAGAAATTCTAATAATATGCTGAACAGCAAAGAAAGATTCCAAGATTGAACTACTGTACTCCTTTTTTTTTCCAGCTAAAACCAGATATGATTGGCAAAAAAAGTGGAGGCAGCATGAGGATTTTTTTTTACACACAGCAAGTTATCATGATTTAGAATGCACTGTATGAAAGAGCAATGGAAGCAGATTCATTAGTAACTTTCAAAACGGAGCTGGATTGAAGGAAAAAAAAATACAGGGCTATGGGGAAAGAGCCAGGGAATGGGATTAATTGGGTAGCTCTACCAAAGAGGGACACAATAGGCTGAATAGCCACTTTCTATGCCGCATCGTTCTATTAAATCGTAAGCACTGTGCTGTTATCTACAGTCCCTCTCCCAAATACGTGTGTGTGTGTGTGTGTGTGTGTGTGTGTGTGTGTGTGTGTGTGTGTGTGTGTGTTGGGGTGGGCGGTGGCGGAGGGAGTGGAAGTATAAACAGAGCTATTTAGTCTGCATTTGGAAACTAGCTATTTCTCTTTCATTGAGTATCTGTTCTAAAAGTGTTACCTATTGTGCAGCCACCTTGTATCATCATTTTACTGAGCAGTAGTGTTCCTTCCTTCAAAAATCCTTGTTGGTGCACCCAGTCTAATTGGACAAAATATTTTTTTTTTTAATAATTGTTTTTCAATTAAGTTCATGTCCAGGAGGAAGAATGTTTGATTTGGTCCTGAGAAATACTGTTGGACAGATAACTGATGAACTTGGGAACAGTGACTATAATATAGACTCAATGTAAAGATAGATTTGGATAATTAAGGTTCAAATGTAAGGGAGCTGGAGTGGAAAAGACTGTTATATGGGAAAGAAGAGATCTGTTCAAATTAACTCGGCAGAAAACTTAGTGAAAAAGGAAGATGGCTCGAGTGGCAAATCTTCAAATATTAGGTAGAATGCACGATACCTAGGTAAATAGATTACAAATAAACTGAAGCTTGAAAGGGAGGCTACTCATATAACTAGGATCAATATTGTGAGAGAAAATTGTAAGGAATATGGAAAGTGAGATGGAAACTGAGTTTAGAGGAGCAAAAGGGAATATGGAAAAGGCCAATGAATAATGTTGGAGGGAGGTATTAAAGGTTATTATGCATATGTTAAAATTAAATGACAAATTAGAAGGAAAACTTTTCAAAGATAAAGATGGAAAACTAGTTGTGGAGGATAAAGGTATGATGGAGATGTTAGTAAAATATTATCTGTTAATTGTTACAAAGGATGGTGGAAGTGAAAATGTCAATGAAAGACAGAAGGCAGTGGAAAAATGGATTGAAGTAACATAGAAGAAATTGGTTATTTTCCCACAATAGTCTCACATTAAGCTAACCAATAGTTTACCCGTTTACTCTTTTCTGCTTTCTTGGACAAGATAACATAGAGAAGAAAATGGTTATGAAAATAATAGCACAATTCAAGGTGGTTATGCTGCTGGGCCATGATTAGATATATTTTGAAAGAATTCAGAGAGGAGCTAACAGAGGCTCTGACAAAACAATTTAAGCCCCTTTCAGATATGCAAACTGTGTTTGAAGATTGGTTTGTAAATAGTGTAGAGCTCTGTCCAAGAAGGCGGAAAAGAATAAACTTCTAAACTATAGACCATTTATCTTAATGACCGTTATGGGTAAATGTTTAGGGCTGAACCCACTGTTCAGAGTCAGGAGAAGATGGTGAATGACCATGCAATTAAATTTTGTCTCCTTTTCCACCACTGTCTTATCTAAGATCTAGTGTGATAGTAAAAAGAACGCCATTATAACCCATAACTCGAGATCAAATTATTGTGTATTTGGCAATGTGTCAGATGTTCAAGAATAACCAGCAGAGACTTTTTAATGGCAAATTGTATTTGGCAAATTTAATCAAGTTTGTTTTTAAAGGAAATGACTGTTTAAGTAAAGGAAATAATGTAATGTATCAGTTTTCAGAAGATATTCAGTAAACTATCTCTCAGGATGCTTGCAAACAAAGTCCGAAGTATTGCATGAGAAAAAATGTGGCAGGGTGGATCGAAAGCTAGTTGGTGTTAAGGAAACAGAGGGCTACAACTAATAGAAGTTGCTCAGATTGGAATAGGGTTGGAATTGGTACACCTGAGGTCAATACTGAGTCCACTATTTTATTTTCTTGATGAACAAGTATGTATACATATGTGATTTTGATTTCAGCATGGGCATTGCAGTACTAAAGTTTGCTGATTTATTTATTCATTCACACGATGTGGGTATTTCTGGCTAAACCAGCGTTTCTTGTCCATTCATCATTGCCTTTGGGAAGGTGGTAGTGAGTCGTCGTCTTGAACCACTGCAGCCCATGTGGTGTAGGTATATCCACAGTGCTTTAGAAAGGAAGTTCCAGTATCTTAATCCGCGACTTTTGTTCTGGTATAGGTATATAGTTCCAAGCCAGGGTGGTGTGCGGCTTGGAGGGGAACTTGCAGGTGGTGGTGTTCCCATAGCTCTGCTACCCTTGCCCTTCTAGGCTGTAGAGGTTGCTGGTTTGGATGGTGCTGTCGAAGGAGGCTTGACAAGTTGCTGCAGTGCATCTTGTAGATGGTACACACTGCTGCCATTGTGTGTCAGTGGTGGAGGGAGTGAATGTTGAAGGTGGTGGATAGGGTATCAGTCAAGCGGGCTGTTTTGTCCTGGAAGGTGTTGAACTTCTTGATTGTTCTTAGAGCTGCACTCAGTGGAGAGTAAGTGGAGAGTATTGCATCACATTCCTGACTTGTGCCTTGTAGATGGTGGACAGGCTTTGGGATGTCAGGAGTTTCTCACTGCAGAATTCTCATTCTGTGACCTTCTCTTGTAGCCACAGTATTTATATGGCTGGTCCAGTTAAATTTCTGCTCAGTGGCAACCCCAGGATTTGATATTTGAAGATTTAGCGATGGTAATGGTAATGCTGTTGAAATAATAAGGGGAGATGGTTAAATTCGCTTTCTTTTCGGAGATGGTCATTGCACAGCATATGTGTGGTGTGAATTTTACTTGCCACTTATCAGCCCAAACCTGAATGTTGTCCAGATTTTGCTGCATGTGCTTCAGTATCTGAAGAGCTGCAAATGGTACTGAGCATTGTGCAATCATCAGCAAATGTCCCCACTTCTGATCTTATGATGGAGGGACACAAAAGAAGGGGTTTTGACAAACTTTGAGATGTACTGTAAAAGATTTCAAAATGACATTGGTTGAAATACTGCACTTTCTTTCACCTCCATAGGGTTATTTGCCTTTCTGACCCCACCTCTCTCCACCATTGAAACCTGAGTCCAGAACTTATTTCGAGGCTAAACTTCTCAAATGTTCTTACGGTTGACCTCCCTACTTCAGTCTTCCTCAAGTCATAACTCATTCAAATTGCCACAGCTGGCATACATAACTATATGAACTATTGTACCTGGGTCAATTTTGTCCTCTTTGACCTCCATTTGCTTCCTGTGTCAAAATCAGGAGTCTTCAATCATCCTTTCTTTTAAATTCCGCCATGACCTCACACACTGTCTTAGTGATCTCCGCCTGCTTTGCATCTTACATGCATCTTTTTGGCGGCTTAACATTCAACCAGTAGCTTCTTGCCCTATGGAACTC
This sequence comes from Carcharodon carcharias, assembly GCF_017639515.1. Lineage (NCBI taxonomy): Eukaryota > Metazoa > Chordata > Chondrichthyes > Lamniformes > Lamnidae > Carcharodon > Carcharodon carcharias. The sequence goes on along the minus strand of NC_054487.1, from coordinate 53,160,161 downwards.
TTTGATAGTTCCCTCCTTTAAAATCCTCCTCAAAACCCTTCCCTTAGGCTTTGAACCTTGTTTCATTTTCTGTGCATCTTCCTGTAAGTGTGATGAGCTATAGAAACATAAGTTGTTGGTATGTGATGAGATTGGGTTGTGATATTGAAAAGGCTAAAGCCATTAATTGTTTCCCAATATGTGATAATGTATGTACTTAAAAAAGAAGTATATTTCTTGTTCGCTACTGTTTGAAAGAAGAAAGTAAAGTGGCTTAAGACAAATAATTGGACTGAACATAACCAGTTTAATAGACTAATAATCACATATTGATTCAAAACTTTGGTCACTATAGTTGATATGTAAGGGTAATATGCAGATGCACATAGTTTATGATGGGCAGGTTTCAAGCAAATTAATTAGGTGAATTTTTTTTTCTGATTGACTGACTCATTTGGTTCCCCTGTGTCCTTGGTAAGGCAGTTGAAAAATGTTCTGCACTTGTTGCCGTACAAAATTATGAGAACATTGATGCAGTACTTGTCTGGTAGTCTTGCCTTAAAGAGGGTTAACTTCATAAACCAATTGTCGTGATTTAGAATCCGAAGGCTGTCAGGGATTGTAATGAATGTTGTCAGTGCTCTGGTACAGTACTGGCTAAAATGTCTACGTAACTGGGATATTCCATTTTGAGGAGAGAGAGAGATGGGAAGAACTAATTATCTGTATTGCTCCAGCAAGTGCACTTCTTGTCAGTTGATGATCGAGCACTAGCATTGGTTGCCTGAACAACCCACCATGCCCTTTAATTTGAAGAATGAGCAGTCATATCTTGGTACTTTGCTGGTGGGATTAGGGAAAACTTTTGGTGTCTCTCAACACTTTATTACTTTCAATGTTATTTGTTCTCTGCTTGTTTTAATGCATTTTTTCATAATAAAGTTGAAACTTGAAAGTGTTAATCCAGAAGTATGACTCCTATAGTTTTGAGTAGAAAATCATCTGATTGTTCAATCGTAGAAATACAGAAATGAATTGTAGGTAGCTTCTGATTAACTTTAGCAGCGTGACTGACTAACATTATGTTGGGAAAGCTGTGTGTGTTATCTTTTGCACTTATGTTGTCATTATTGTTTGATCTAAAGAGCTTGTCACAGCAAAGGCAGGGATGTTTGTATTTTTGAATAATGTGTTACCTGTAATTAGATTAGAATTGGAAAAAGATATAAATTGTAGTTAATACTTGTGTAGTACTTTCAGTGTTGCATTAAAGGTTCTTTAACTGTCTTAAAGAGATCTTGAGACTTGCATATTTAAACATGAACTGTTTATTGTTACCTTTAACTATCTACTGATCCCAGGTTACCTCCATGCCGGCTGCTTCCAGAGTGTTCAAGCTAGACTGTTTTCTTAGTCCATTACCGTGGGCTAGATTTTGCCGTCAGCGAGCAGGGGGCGAGGCGCGCAAAATGACATGGAATGACATTGGGGGAAACCCCCAACGTCTTCCTGCCCCATTTAAATTTTCAGGCAGGTGGGGGCACAGCAAAATCAGCTGTGCACCCGCTGACCTGTCAATAGCCAATTGAGGCCATTGGCAGGATAATTAAAACAATTAAAGGTTAACTTTAAGGTTGGTGGGCAGCCCAGGAGCCCCGGCAGGCTTCTGAGAAGAACATGAAACCTCATCCACTAGCAGGATGAAGTTTCATGTAGGGTTTAAAAAACTTTAATAAATTTTTAGTGAAATTTATTAACATGTTCCATCTCGTGTGACATTGTCACATGAGGGGGACATGTTAAGGATTTTTTTATTTTTAATGTTTGAACAAGTGAAAGCAATCTCCCTGAGGCAGCACATAGCATGCACGAAAGAGCGCACTCTCGCATTTGGGGAATGCTTCCCGCTGGGCATCACGCTGGGTGGGCCCTAATTGGCCTGCCCGCTTAAAATGGCAGGGCCCGCTTCTCCGGTGGGGATCAGCTCCCCGCCTGCCGGAAATTGGGTCGGGCCCACCCGCCCGGTAGGCAGAAAATTCTGCCCCATGTGACTCTTTACATCATATCGTGGGCAGTGCTTTTCTCAAGGTCCTACCTTAACCCTTGCTCTGCTGAGCACCTTTAAGTTATGATGGCATGCCGGCACATCATACAATATCCCCCTTTCTTGTCCAAAAAAACTTTCCTTTCCAATGGAGTATAACTACTTGTAATGTAACCTTTACTTGATATCCCTGCTCCCCCATCTCAAACCTCTGACTTTATAAATTCAGATGATCTTGAGGCTTGACAATTTTTCCACACCTTGGTGTGTCACGTTTGGAGGAATGATAGTGGTCCTCTGTGTTTCAGGTACTTGGCTATCTCCATTTGATTTTCTTCTTGCACTCCTTTGAGTTGAGTTTCTCTTTACTAACAACCCATCTGCTTTTTAGGACATTGTGAGTTTGTCTCGTTCCTTCCAACAGGAATGTGTATTCCTTTCATTCCTAGAGTGGACTCAAATTTTCTTTTGCTATGATGTCTGCCATGTTCTTGCTGGACGTAAACGTTTCACAAATGGAACCTTCATTTCCACTTGTCTCTCAATTTCAGCCAAACACTTGTTTGCCAGTTTATTTTGAAATCCTTTTACAAGCTAATGAATAGTTTCATTCAGCTCAGCCTTTCTTTCTAGTGCCTTGTGCTTCAATGTTGGATTTACATTTTCCAATCTTATTTCTGTTGGTTGTTTCTCCGTTCAGAACAGAACTTTGCCTTGTCCTTCATTTTGATTTCACTGTTGACCCAGGTATGTCTCCGGTGAAGTCTTAACTTGTTTCAGTTCTGTAATTGTGCAATTCATGGCTTAATTAGCCACTCGCGGTTTGGAAAATTTTACGGCTTTTCCTTTCAATGGCTCCTCTTTTCCATTCAACTGCTTCTTCAACTCTTCAATCTGTTTCTTGTAGTTTCTGGCTTCCTCCTGAAATATGGAATATTGCTGAGTCTTCTATGCCAACTGGTTCTTCAGTTTGTTCAGAGTGATGTTAAAATTCATTTCCCTCCTCTCCGTAATTTTCCAGATGAATAAATTTTGTTCTAAGTAATTCTTGTAGCATGTGTTGGTCTGTCAACAGGTTTTCCTTTTCTTTATTAAGCTCGCTTGCTTCATTGTGAGCTTTCCTGTAATTCAGCAGTCTCCTTGAGTTTCTTCTGCTGTGCTTCCATTCTACTATTTAAGACAGTATTCATTTCTTCATGTTGTTGAATGGCTGTGTGTTCCTTTTGCATTTGATCTTAAAGGATAATCAACTGTTCATTCAACTGTTTACTTTCTTGTTGACCCCTTGCCAACTCATTCTGTGCTTCATTGCATCATTTCGTTGCAACTGATAATTCCAACGCAGCATTTTCTGAAGTAATATTCAACATCCTTTTCAGCTCCTCACGATTTTCCATGGCTAAATTTTGATTCTCCAAAGAAGTCCTTCAGGGTCGCAACTTCTTTGTGTGCCATTTCTGCCTGCTGTTTTTCCTGGCTGTACATCTGGTTGAGTTTTCCCAACTCCCGCTTTGATTTGCCAACTTTTTAAAAAATTCATTAATGGGATGTGGGTGTCGCTGATCAGGCCAGCATTTTATGACCATCCCTAATGGCCCTCAAGAAGGTGATGGTGAGCTGCCTTCTTGAATCGCTGAAGTCCATGTGGTGTAGGTACACCCACAATGCTGTTAGGGAGGGAGTTCCAGGATTTTGACCCAATAACAGTGAAGGACTGGTAATATATTTCCAAGTCAGGATGGTGAGTGGCTTGGAGGGGAACTTCCAGGTGGTGTTCCCATCTACCTGTTGCCCTTGTCCTTCTAGATGGTAGTGGTCGTGGATTTGGAAGGTGCTGTTGAAGGAGCCTTGGTGAGTCCCTGCAATGCATCTTATAGATGGTACACACTGCTGCCACTGTGCGTTGGTGGTGGAGAGATTGAATGTTTGTGGATGGGGTGCCAATCAAATGGGCTGTCCTGGATGGTGTCAAGCTTCTTGAGTGCTGTTGGAGCTGCACTCATCCAGGTAAGTGGGGAGTATTCCATTACACTTTTGACTTGTGCCTTGTAGATGGTGGACAGGCTTTGGGGTCTTTTGATGCCCCCCCTCACTGGGGTCTTTTGATGCCCCCCTTTACATTGGATCTTTACATTGGCTGTCGAGTACTTCACCAGCAAATGAATCAAAGACGAATGAAAACTTATCAGTCTGTACTTCTTCTGATTCTTTACTTAACCCTGTAAATCTCCTGTAAACTAAAAATTGCCTTCTCCAAGATTCCCACTCTTGGGTCTGGTTTGACCCGATCCATAGCACAAATGCATCTGGCTCTTCTAATTTGCCGTTTTTCTTTTCTTGTAGTTACTGCTTTAAATGTCGTTACACCTTTAAGACTATCTGTGAAGTAACCGTTTTTTCACTCGGGTTGTCAGCTTTCCATGCTGTGGGTTTCCTGTGCCTTTTTGGGTTTTGGCAGGCTTTCCAGCGATCATGGCTGCTTTTGTTTTTGAACTTCTAAACTTTCAAGGTGGAAGTATTGCTTTTCTGAAATTCTTTCCTTTTTTCTGCAGATCCTTTTTGGAGTTTTAGTAAGCTGGCCATCCAATCGGGGCCTGTTTTTTTTAACTTAAAGTGACAGCATTTCTCTCCTCTGTTCTGCCTGCCCTTTGCTTTTTCTTTCAGATAACTTCCTTTTTTTATTCAGCAGCTTCTTCTTTACGCTGCAGTTTTTCTTCTTAAACTTTTGACTCTGCCAGCCAATTTTTTTTTAACTTCAGTGCAGTTTGGCCACCATTGCTGCAATCTATTGAGCCCTGGGACCACCGCTTATTCTATAATGCAAGCACAGCATTTTTATAACCTAGCTTGCCATATTGTAAATTGTCCAGTTTTTTAATTAATTTCTGTAATGGACTTCCACTCACTTTGGTGGATTCCTCACTTCCAGTTGAAGCTTCTTCAACTTTTTCTTCAAGTTTTCTTCTTAGTCATGCATGTAAGGCTTCAGCTGCTTTTAGTGTTTCATACCTTGGTATTCTGTTCTGCGTCCATGCATTTAGCTGCCACCTTTCATATCACCGTGGATCACCATGTCAGATTATGGTACTATTTCTGATGTGATATATTTTAGAAGAGACCACCACTGCCGGCCATGTTGTCTTATTAGTTTTTTAGATGTCTCAATGATGAGATCTTGAGACTTGTATACTTAAACATGAACCATTTATTGTTAACCTTTAACAATTTACAGATCCCAGGTTACTGTCATGCATGGTGCTGTTACCTCAATACAGGCTGCTTCTAGAGTGTTCTCTCTGGACTCTCCTGTCAGTCCATTACCATGTGACTCTATACATCATACCATGGGCGGTGCTATTCTCCAATCCCACATTAACCCTCGTTCTGGCAATGGCATCCAAGCACACCATAAAACATTCAATACCTGGATTTTTGTTTATGTTTGCCCACAGAATAAAGAGTGGTATACTGTTAAAGTGTACGTAATGTAGTTTGGCACGTGAGGAGTGTTTTATTTTGTTAGTAAGTTGACTTGTAGCTAATTGACAAGGCAGAATTGCAGAGTGGTTTTGGAAATTAACTAAAGAGTAGATTTAACAGCAGAAAGAAGTAAGCAGTCCCACAGTTTTGAATGCAGAGAAAAGGAAGGGTTATATAATGCCATATTTGCAGCAGAGGAAGAAAGAGATGATCTAGACTAGCACTGACCATGTGAACACTGATTTAAAATTGAGAGGTCCAAGAAAGTTAACGAAGGAGAAAGTGGTGTGAGGTTAGTGGTGAGAGGTTGCGTACGGAATAGCAAGCTGTTTCTAGGGTTGCAAGAAAGGTGTTAATTTCCTTGTCCATTATTCTGGGCAAATTGATATTAATTTAACAAGAGACCATGTTACCGAAAATGAAGCAGTGTATTGCGTTCTAGTACTCAAGGTTCTTATGCATCACCCATGATGAGCAGGATATGCCAAGTATGAACCCAGAGCAGCTGTAAAGCTATTTATGCTGGTAAAGTTATGAATTATTTACCTGAGAGATTTTGATCACTATCCCTTGAGTGAACTTGAGTAAAAATGGTGCTCTTACTCTGGCAGCAAACTTATTGGCTGGGTATGAGAAAATGAGTCATATGTTACTTAAAAACTTATACATGCAATTTGGCACGTAATCAGAAAGGCTTATTATAAGCTGTTGAACACAGATGGGCTGCTCAATATCAGAAAGATCTTTTGGTGCTTCATATTTTGGATGAATGGCATTGAATGAAATATGCTTACTGTGCAATCCTACCAGACTCAGAAATTATTTGGCATTACCTTAGATAGGGAAGATACACTTACATCAACTACCTATCTAAGATCCAGCTTAATGCCTTTTGGGACAAATAATATAACCCAATCCTTATCAAAAATGTCAATGTCATTCATGTAAAAGCACAGTAGTTTTAAACCTGACCAACCAGTAAATTATTCAAAAGGCATTGGAACATGCTGGCCTAGATTTTGTGGTAATAATGACGGCTAATCCGTCAGCACTTGCTGTCATTACTCCTCTGAAACTGATAGTGACTTCTGGAGTCCACACATGGGCAGTTAATCACAGAAATCTAGAAGTTACTGCCAGTGATTCTACATTTTTTTCCACAAGGTGCAATGTTGAAGTCCCCCTCCCCATGGTGCTATCAACTGAAAATCTGTGAACTAACAAGGTCTTCCACTCTTATACTCTTAATAGCATTATAAAAACCCTTGAAGTCACACCCTGTTGACTGAGATGTAACTGGGTTTTTGACTGTGAAGTAAGTCCATAGTCACTGACAAGCAGCTTCATTGGCCCTAGAAGAGTAGTTCCAAGTTTGGTGGAGGTCAAATTTCTCCATTTTAAAAAAAATCCACAACTTTATTTTTTTTAAATATTTTATACTTTATCTTATACCTTAATCCCACATGTATCTTCCAATTGTTTATGTTGCTAACTGTAAAACTGTAAAATGAAAAGTGAAGGGTTTTTACTTTTTGGTTTACTGTCTATGAGAATAATTCATTGTGATTGGCTGCTTACACTGCTTTATGATGTCACTGCTGCTGGATGCCTGGAGAGCCCCTTGACTTGGCACCAGATTCAACTTGGCATTTGAAATGGGGAAGTTTGTGCCACAGAGATCGCTAGATCCTCTTGGGCAGATTCCTTCAAAGTCAGCTGCAGACACTTGCTTCACTGCTAACCACAAAATCCAGCCCAATGTGAACATTGCAGAGCCCAATGATAGCACCTTGAATTTGAACGGCATTCTGTTGGAGTCATATATACCATTCAGATCAGCTGTTTGGATGTACAACATGTGTCAATATTTAGAAGGCAAATCCAGTTTGCTAATATACTTGGCTTCTGTCTAAAAGTCTAAAGGGCCATTCACTCAAAGCACCAAAACTTGCTTGTAAAGGTCATCTCCTTTTTTAGTTGACTTAGGTTCTAGCCTTGACCACAGGAAAGCCCCAAGGCCTTCAATCTGATGGCAGATTATTGCCTGCTAGCATCTTCTAGTATGTTGGCCTACAAGTCCTCTTTTTTTACTGGTAATAAAGGGTTAAAGTAATGAGAGTAGCCTCTCCTGTATCGTCACATTGTGCAATCATATAAGTCCACCTTGGTTTGTCACAAAGTAGAATGGAAATTCACATGGGAGTTCCAACAAATCAGTTTCACCTTGGCTCATTGCACGAGGCCTGTTCGACAATTATTTTAAGCTGTTCTTCACCATCTCTCAGTAATATCAGATAATTGACTGTCTATCTTACATTGTACATCCTATGTCTACTATGGAGCAAATAAAACGAAGGGGTCCTGCAGTATGATTTCTGTCCAAGTGAAAGCTGCCTGCTGAGCACTTTTTTCACCCATCATTTATTGTTGAATTGCATTCAGACACATTGTCAGTATGGGTCCAGTGTGATTTTGTATGATGAATGAATGAAATGGCCTAGCAGGAAAGCCATTGACAAATTTTCAATGAATCAACATTCTTGATAGCATTGTCTCACCAGCATTTGCATTTCATGTTAACTATCCTAGTGGGCTTAGTGATAATGGAATTTGCCATCATGAGGGCTGGTCTTGCAATCTAATGATCAACCCCCAATTTTGCTAATGGGCTCCACCCTCATCCAAGAAAATATGGTACTCGTGAATTTGGATAATTATCCCAGTATCGTTCTTCTTAACCCTTTCCTGGTATCTGATTTAATCAGTTATTAAGAGACTCTGCTTCCTGTGCATTGCCTTTTATTAATATAAATAGTCAGATAATGGATTCCTTTTTTCTCCTCCCTGCATGTAGCAAACGAATTTGAGTAGTATTTTCCTATGGCGATCTGCTTTGTGATATATTTATACTAGTTCCCTCTCCCAAGCAAACTCATGTCAATTGCTCTTTCTCATTGGTAGTTTCCCTGGTTTTAATTAGCTCCTGTCCAGGGAAAAGATTGTTTCTAATGAGTTGTACTGCAATGTGGGCAAATGCAGTTTGTCAAATTGCATGCACAACAGCCAGAATGTTATAGATACCAGTCCTTTGTTGGAGATAGAATCATGGACTGTTTACAGTACAAAATAAAAAGCCACTTGGCCCATCATATGTGTGTTAGCTATTGCAATCCAAAACTAATCCCGCTGCCCCTTCCTCTCTGCATGTCCTGGTATCTTTTGCTTCAAATATTTATTCACTAAGCCCTTATTAATCAATTTGGGCAATTCCTCCCAAGTTCTAATTCACCTTAAAAAAAAAAACACTGGTACGATTTTCCTTTCAGATGATGGGGGATTTGGGAAATTATTCCAGTGCCAGTTTTCCTCATCCTGTTCTTGATGTACTAACGTATGGAAGAGACTTCTTTTTGTTTTAAACATAAGGGAGTGGATTTTGCTCTGTGGTGCTGTTCATTAAACTTGCATTTGTTCATAAGTCTTCCATGGGGTTTTGCATATTAATTTATTATAAATTCGAGATCCAAAAAGCTCTCATCTCTATCGAGCATCTGGGACCTATGTGAATAAAGTAAGCAACTGTGTACCTCCTTAACCAATCAAATTGAATAATCATTATCAGCAGCACAGTCTGAACCAAGAAGTGTAAGCTAAACTAGTGACTTCCATGTCTAATTAGGTACAGAAAACAAAATAGAAAGGGAAAGAAAGATTGGGTTGAGAGAGAGAGAAAGATAAGGAAACAGAAAAAGTACTTAAAGTTTAAATTTTTTAAATTGTTATGATCTTGAGGGAGACCAATAACATTTAAAAAGAAATTTGTACTCCCAGAACTGAAAAAAACTATGGCACAAGATTTCATATTTAAAGCAAGCATGACCACCTTAACACTATTTTGTAAGTATGCTCTACACGCAAAAATCTCAACAGAACTCCTTGTTCTACTTTTACTTCCACTCAAGAGTTCCCCTATACCCTACAAGATCTTGAGGGTTCCTTCACTTCTCCTGTGACCGAACCAAGATGTGCCATAGCTTTTAGAAATTCACTCCGCAGTGTTCCAGCTAATCTGAGTTATGAGGTTTCTTGGGACGCTTCCACTAGCATTCAGCTAAGTGACTCTCCAACTCTCCTTAAGCATCTCACTATTGTAGACACTCCAGCTCAAGCATGGGCCTCACTGTACTCTTGCTTAATGACTCTAACTCAGAAATATCCCTGAATTCTGATGGCCCTCTGCTCCTGGTCCACAGCTCCTTTACTGCTTCTGGCAGATTCTCCCTGTATCTCACTCTGTATCTCTCTCTCTCTCTCTCTCTCTCTCTCTCTCTGTGTATCTCCCTTTCTCTCCCTCTCTGTCTCTCTCTCTCTCCCTCCCTGTCTCTCTCTCCCCCTCTCTGTCCCTCTCTCTCTCCCCCTCTCTCTCTCTCTCCCCCTCTCTCCCCCCTCTCTGTATCTCTCTCTCCCTCCCTCTCTCTCTGTATCTCTCTCTCCCTCCCTCTCTCTGTATCTCTCTCTCCCTCCCTCTCTCTCTGTATTTCTCTCTCCCTCCCTCTCTGTATCTCTCTCTCCCTCCCTCTCTCTGTATCTCTCCCTCCCTCTCTCTCTGTATCTCTCTCTCCCTCCCTCTCTCTCTGTATCTCTCTCTCCCTCCCTCTCTCTCTGTATCTCTCTCTCTGTGTATCTCTCTCTCTCTCTCTGTATTTCTCTCTCTCTCTCTCTTTATCTTTCTGCCTGTTTCCAAGTTGTTCCAGCTCCAGCCATAAATTTCCCATTTCAAAGCTGCTCCCAAGCTGACTATTTGTGTGAGCTCACACAATTAAAGCCAAAACAAAAGAGTACTTCCCTGCATAACCTATTTCCATAGCAATGTTACATTCCTGGGATGCTCCAGATAGAGATCCAAACCAATTAATTTTACCTTAGAACACTCCTTTGATGCTGGGATCCACATGAATAATTGAAACCCCTTATGGAAACAGCTATAGATATTTCGTTTCACTAAGACTCTCAGAGTTACCCCATTATTTAGTATTTTCACATTTCTGCCTCTGACCTCTTTAAGTAAATGTGGACGATCCTTTGGAAATTATCTTAGGTCTGTTCACCAGCTTCTCAAACCAGGAGTTTTCCTTTGTATTAGATTTAAAAATTTCAATCCCTAAACTAGAAGTTATCCTTGTAAACATATGAATCATGAAATTAGACATTTTCGCAACAGGATCCTCATAGTAATTAAAATCTGAATGAATGGGACTATGTAAAATTTTATTTTCAGTGCCAGAGAGAATGTATTAACAACAACAACTTGCATTTAAATGGCACCTTTAACATAGTGAAACACCCTAAGATATTGCATAAGGGAGTTGTAAACACAATGTGACTCATGGTTTGGTATGTATGCTCTGCCCTAAGGTAGGTCCTTCATCCTGAGCTACTTTCTTAGCAGTTTTTGTCACTGGCAGTTTTCTCATTGCCTTCCATTCTCGGGGCAGGGCAAGAAGGCAGGCCTCAAAATTACCTCAGCCGGAACAGGAACAGAACCCACACCTTTGGCATTATTCTGAATCACATGCTAGCCAACTGAGCTAACCGGCCTCCTTCCTGCCCACATAAGGACTGGTAATTAAGACTTTCAATGTAGCTGAAAGAGTGCCCATACTGGAATGGAAAAACCCTAACTTTGGTGAATTTAATCCATATATATCAGGTAAGTTCAGCAACTTCACATCATTCAATGAACATGATTGGTGGGTCAGATGGCAAGATCTCTCAGTTTTTGGAGAAACATGGTATCACAGGCAGCAACTTCCAAATTTCCATGTTTCATTGTGCATGTGTGGATTCTGGACATTGCTGTCCAATTTCCACATAAATAACTGAGTGCTGTTAGCGTCACTGTTATTTCTATTTAAAAAGTAGGCTCCAGTGTGATTCTTGTCCTTTCCATTATTTGTAACTGACAGAGCTCTATCTGTTCATTGACAATCGTTTCTAATGATGGATTTTTTTTTATGATCAAGAGCTGATACTGTCATGTTTGTCAGGTGCCCTGTATCAAATTGGTTCTATCTGAAGAGTTTCTCATTGGGATGCCAGTCACTTGCTCTTTAACTTCTGTCATTGAGTGATTGATTGTGTTTTCTTCTCTAGAACTGCCAGATTCTAATGCTGTGAGTTTATATATTCTGCCTTGGGTGTAGGTTTCTATTCCAAACTCTCCTAGCTTCTGCTTAATATGATTTATATCCCTTCTTGCCATATCAATTACCAGGTCACCATCAAAGTGAATGGAAATGAAATAACTCTACCAGGCTTAACTCTTATACACAGATTAAACAATTTTTAAAACGTCTTCAGTTTTGCCTGTATGCAGTGGTACTATCTGCATCAAACACTAATTCTGGATTTTATAAAGCAAGATTTAACATAAATTTACTTTTTCCTAAGTAGATAACAAGATTTCTGTATCCTGTACTAATCATGCAAAACTATCACCCTGAAGAAATTTACCTGTTCAGACATGGAGAGAGAAATCCAGGATTGCAGTATTTTCATGCCAAAAAGAGAGAGCCTTGATTCCAATAAGATGATGATTTAAAGACCCTTTGGCTAGACCCAGTTCTCGATCTCTTCTCACTGACTCAAAAATATTTTAATTTAGATGAATACATTGATAAGGACCAGATAACCTGTGTTTAACTTCCAAACTAAGCTCCAAACATGATTTTATACATAATGTTTATTATTAACTGATTGATAATGCTGCAGTTCAGCAATTGCAACAGCAGTTTCTTTTGCTCCCTTTCTTGAGCTTTGTCTTACATACACTACATCTTCAGGAATGAGAGGTACCAGAACTCCACTTTCCTACAACCCAGTCTCTTAAGACTGTTAGAGAAACAAAAATTAATTTTATTTCTGTTTTCTTCACACTCATAGTACAGCACAAATGCAAATCAGGATGCTCTCTCTTTAGATGGAACCAGTCCAGCAATTTGGCTGCTATGTTAGGAGTAACATCTGTCACAGTTTGACAAGGAGCCTCAAATAGGCATAGGCCCTCTTATTTGCATACACAAAGGATGAAATGCCTGTTTGAGGAAGTGGCTTAGGATGCTTCTTTTTACGTCTTTATGAAATATGGTGGGAAGCATATATCCAGCATGTAATGTTTTCCATGTGCCGTCTGGCATATTGGTGCTTAGATATTCATATTACGAATGAAAAACTGAGCCCAATGCCATTAAATCTCTAGGTCACTGCATTTTTAACCCTTTTGAACCATTGTCAAACTGGCAAATTAAGGCATTTTTATAGTACCTTGTTTGTAAGTGCACAATGGAAGTGTCACTTCACAATTGAACACCTGTAACCCGAGTAGTGAGTTTTTAAAAATCTTTTACTGCACTAACCACCTGTGAAGAAAATGGTGGGAAAGAAGCAGCAGGAAGGTTCAGAGGTTATGAGCTATTCTGCATATGAAATAGCAAGAGTTTTATCATAAGGATGGTCAATTTCTGTTCACAGTAGCTTGACAGGATTATGATGAATGCTTCAATTCATTGTCCATTAAGAGAGTTTAGCTGTTTGCAGGTGGGCTTGTTATGTAAATGAGTACTGTAATGAAAAGTCTGCCATGACCTACTGCCAGAATGTCTCCTACCAGCCAAACTAGCGGAAATACTAACAGCAGTTTGGGATAAATCTGCAGCCTGGACCACCCAGTTCCCTAGAGTGAAAGTAGCTATTCAGTGGCAAATAATTTACCCCCCAAAAAGCAGAATCAAGTGAAGAAAAATGCAACTAATGATTCTTGAGAATTTCTCAGTTGTTGGACAGCAATTACATGCATTCTGTTCTATTCAGTATTCAGTACCTGCTTCTGAGATATAAAATTGAGTTGCCTTGCCAGGGGATAACTGTTTTCCCAAGATGATAATAACAGTTAATGAAAAGGATTAGCAGAGTTGGAATTTAAGATAGTACATGACCAGGTATCAAATTCTGTATGCTGCTCAGCAAGTATTGAAATGTTAATTTAAAAAGTCTTCAGAGTGAAATAAATGCTGAAGCTGCTTTTCTTCCTGTGAATGCAATCTTTTTTCCTTTTTAATGAAATTCTGACCTATTGTAAGCTCAGTTCATTCAATTCAAAACAATTCACTGCACTGTGGATGTGAATTATTGTTATGGTACAGCAGTTGCAGTAGGCATGATGCTTAAATAATATGAGTTCAAAGCCATTGTAATTTGATTTCTACTTCAATTAAAGATCCACTATTGAATATGTTTTAAAATCTTGTTCTTGGGATGTGGATGACACTGGCAACGCAGCATTCATTGCACATCTTTAGTTACTTTGAAAACATCAGTAGGCAGTGAGAGGCAGTGGCATTGTGGTATTGTCATTGGTCTAGTATTCCAGAGAACCTTGGTAATGCTCTGGGGACCCAGGTTCAAAATTCGAAATTTGAATTCAATAAAAAAAAACCTGGAATTAAAAGTCTGAAATGATTATCGTAAAAACTAATTCACAAATATCCTTTAAGAAATGAAATCTGCCATCCTTGCCTGGTCTGGTCTACATATGGCTGCAGACACACAGCAATGTGGTTGATCTCTGAACAAGGGCAATAAGGGGTGGGCAATAAATGCTGGCATTGCCAGTGATACCCACATCCCATGAACAAATAAAAAAAATTGTGGAAATAAAAAAAAATTGTGGAACTGGAGACATATATATGTAAGTTAGACCTGGAGAACATTAGTGAACCAGTTGAATTTTTAACAACAATTCAACAGCTTTCATGGTAGCTTTTTTTCCTGGTAGTAATCTACATATTACCTATTTTATTGAATTCATTTTCATCTTTCCCTTCTGGTTATGTTTGGTCTTCGTAGTGAAAAAGATCGTTTTTTCTGGTGGGTTTGTCAAAGGGTGATTCAGCATCCTTCTGCTCTTGAAAGTAAATGCCAATGTTTGAACAGGTGGAAAAAAAAATTGAATACTGGCCATGACTCTAATCCCAACAGATCTTAGCTAAGCATAATGATTTGAAAGCTGCCTGACCTGGCACATACATCAGCAGAAGAGCAGAGTCCCGACTGAGAGACCTAGCAGAACTACTTATCTCTCAAACCTGTTAATATTTCCTTGTATGAGAAATCTGCTGTCCTAATCTAGACACACGAGGAAAATTCAGCAATCTTGAACTCCAATCTGTTCTGTCCTGGCAGTTCCCTATTGTGAACACTCAATTTATCTTTTTAAACTTAGTGCTAGTCGGGATACAATTGATTGGAATACATGATGTTAGTGCCACTGTACAATTGAACTATATAAATTAATTTTTACTAGATCTGTTCCCTTTACAATTGATATTTTAGCAAATCTGTCCTGATGAGCGCAAGACAAAAAGCTTTACCAGCATGTCTATTTTCTCAGCAGTGCTCAAGTTCTGCACTAACAAAAGGCTATTTGTATATCTTGCAGTCTATGACTCATTCAATCTGCAAAAAAAAAATTGCCCCAAAAGGCAAAGTGATTGGTTCCTGAGAGGCCCCTGTTGGTATCTGATAGCTCCCAGTGGCATTCATTACCATTGATGCCTGATTGTCCCTAAAAGCGTTTGACACAGTGTACATGGTGAATTCCTTCGACAGCAACTCCCATACCTGCAACCTGCACCACTTAAAAGCACAGTCGGCACATGGGAATACCACCATCTGCAAGTTCCCCTCCAAGTCTCACACCATTCTAACTTGGAAATATATCATAGTTGCTTCATTGTCACTGGGTCAAAATCCTGGAATTCTCTTGCTAACAGCACAGTGAATGTACCCACACCATACAGATTGCAGCAGTTCAAGGCAGCAGCTCAGCACTACTTTCTCAAGGGCAATTAGGGATGGGCAATAAAGGCTGGCCTTGCCACCAATGCCCACATCCTATGAATGAATAAACAATAAACTGCTGAAAAGAGAGACATGTTGCCAAAGCTTTTTGTCTAGCAGTCATCAGGACAAACACAGGAATGCCAAATTTCAAATGATGACAACCATTTATACTACAGGAAAAAAGAGGTGCTGATTGGTTGGCAAGTCAACTCTGGCCAAGGTGTTGTCATGGAGAAAGCAATGAAGAATGATAGGCTCCCATGCTTCTGGGTAATTCAAAAAAGCTGCAAGGCTTCAACGTATTCGTTCCATTTACAGAGAACAGATCACTGCGTGTGACTGCCATGTTTCAAACTCGACTGGTTACCTTAAATTGGTTGTAGTGTAGCTATTAGCACACTCAGGATTGTTCAGCAAGTGTTGTCCAATTGCAAAATCACATCTAACAGTCGGTATGGGTTTTGCAAGCATGGGCTAGTTGAATACAGTCTGTATTCTGCCTATTACAAACAGCCGGAAGTACATGTTGATGATTTAATCAGCCAATCATTGTGTTGTGTACACTATGTACCTGGCATCATACCAGCACTGAAATTCATACATGACATTGCTCAATTGTATGGAAGGCAAAGCTTTTTGGACTGACAGCATCCTATTCGTGGGAAATATTATTTGTATCACTACTGCATAGTAGCAACATGAAATGGCTTGTTTAACCTGTTGTTCACATTTTTGAGATACTTTGCCTTTCTAGACTAATAGTGAGGTAGACTGGGCACTTCTCAGGTCTGAGAGTGGCAATCTTTGCCCCCTTTGTGAGTTGGCGCGTTACACAAATGATCTGATCTGGATAGCCATTGTCCTGCAAGATAACTTTGATGTGCTGTATTTATGTACTGCGCATAAAGATGAGCAATTGGCTAGGCTTTATTTACAAGATTGCTAATAGCCCGTGGAACTATACAAATCCCAACAAGTGTATTGTCCAGTGAAGAGAGGTTTGTAGTAGACAGATGTGGAGAAACCATTAGTGGATATCTCAACTAGTTGAAGAAAGGGATCACGTTAGACTGCTAGTTTTAATGACACCATGTATGCCGAAATAGATGGTGTGGCCATAGGATCCCCTCTAGGTCAGCGCTCATTAACATTTTTATCAGTTGCCACGAGAAATGGGTTTTTGATGGAATAAGCCCTAACAATCTACACCATGCATATTTCGGATATGTAAATGATATGTTCACAATCTTTGAATTTGCAGCCAGGTGCAAGGATTTCCTTATACACCTTAATGCACTCCACCCTGCACTCAAATTCACTTCTGTGATGAAGCAGTCGAATGCTCCTCTTCCATAACAATATACTCACTAATAACTTTTATGGTAATACTCTCTGACCAAAAAAAAACCCCTCCAGTGTACTAAGGTTTGATGTTTACACCTTTTAAATTCATAATTGCAAGCCTGACTTTAAATAGAGTATTCATTTTTGATTTGACTGTGCAGCTGCAAATGTTGTACAGTATCAGCAGTAAAGACCTTGGCGAGTGAACATTGCTTTTCTATTACTTTTTCCTACTGTGTTTGGTGAGATTTTAATTTTCAGTTCAGGGCTAAACATAGATGAATCGTCTAATTCAACCAACATGAAAAAAGAGGCCTAAATTTTCATCAAAATTGTTGGAGAAGAAAATAAATCTCTTAATATTCAGCTGAAATGGCGCAACCTTTCTGTAAAGTGTTTAATATTAAAGACAAAATGGCAAATTTTAAGCTCTGAACCAGCATTATCAGAGTCTTTGGTGTATTTCAGATTCATTCACTGTTTGCTGTAGCACACAAAGGAATACATTATAAATATGACTAAGTGTTCATAGAACGCTCAGTAAACTAGCTTAATAAAATATGGAGGAATAACCTTGTCTTTTATATAATGTCTATGACTTATTAGTAATGATGTGTTGATTAAATCAGCTCACTAGTATTAATAGCCCCCTAAAACATTGTCGCCAGCCACTGCCTCTGTGGCCTTGAATCAAAACCATATACCTAGGAATGAAGGATGATATCATTAGTAGTTTCACGTTATATTGCCCAGGCAAATTCATAAGTGGTGATAATGCTACAGTTCAGAAATCTTTGAATCCCTGTGAAATTATATATTTTTTTCTGTTATCACCTATTGGTTATTTATCAACAAAGGTTCACCGGGAATGGCGGGACTGCCTTATGAAGAGAGATTGGGGAAACTGGGCCTGTGTTCGCTAGAGTTTTGAAGAATGAGAGGTGATCTCATAGAAACCTACAAAATACTTAAAGGAATAGACAGGGTTGATGCAAGTAAGATGTTTCCCCTGGTTGAGGAGTCTAGAATCAGGGGACACAATTTCAAAATAAAGGGGAAGCCACTTAGGACTGAGATGAGGAGAAATTTCTTTACTCGGGGTTGTAAATCTTTGGAATTTTCTACCCCAGAAGGCTGTAGAAGCTCAGTCATTGAGTATGTTTAAGGTAGAGATTGATAGATTTCTGATTAACAATAATGTAAAGGGTTATGGGGATAGTGTGGGTAAAAGGCATTGAAGTGTTCAATCAGCCATGACCGTATTGAATCGTGGAGCAGGCTCGATGGGCTGAATGGCCTTCTATTCCTATGTTGCACTATTGACACTAAAGAGCTATTGCAGCGGAACTACTTGCTCGGGTATTGCAAACAACTTATTTTGATGCAGCTTTCATAACTTTTTTAAAGAAAAATACTATTATGTAAGCTGTTCTACAACCAGCATTCATTAAAAATGGCATTGGCATTTGATATTGGACCAAGAAAGCAAGTGTCAAGTGCCGAGCTTTGCCCAATATTTAAATACTTAAATAAGCTTCATTGTTGCCTCATAAAACCTATTGATAGTTGTCTGTGGATATCTGGTCAAGGTAGTAAATTGGTCTTCTTATAATTTAGTGCCTAAAGTAAATATTAGAAATTTCTTGTTTCTTCTATATGTGAAAACAAAACAGCAGCATTTTACATCATAATCACTAACATCCTGTACACTTTATGACATTGACCCACTTTGTGGAATTGTTTTTTAGAATCATTGTTCTATAAATGTTCTTTTACTAAGTTGTTTAATCAGGAAGGTGTACAGTGGAGATATAAAAACTATCAATATAGTGCAGTCTCCAATCTAAAATCGATTACTATTTGTGCAAGGACAGCCAGCAGTAGCCAACTCATTTTATTAGAGAGTTCCAAAGTTAGTCAGTTCAGTGCAGCTCTGAAGGACAAGCCTTGTACTATTGATACAAAGTCAGCTGATGTACTGTGTTGACAGTTGTGTGCAAGTATAGGTTCATTGCTTTTGATCTGGATTGCCAAAATAAATTATGACCGATTTTTAAATTAAATGTACCATGAGGTAAGGAGAGGGGGGTAAAAAAAACCTGTGGTTAGGTGAGAAAACTTAGCATAAATTATCGAATAGGTATGATGTTTTGAGCTCTCAGTGAATACGACTCAGCCTATTCAGGATGTTCAAATTATGTTGATATTTTCTCGTGACTTGTATTAGGAAATGTATTATTTAAACTTGTTGGCAATGCCAAGCAATCATTACTGTTGTAACATATCAGCTTTCCAATAATGTGAAGGTTACTGAAAAATCTTTTTTGTACAGGCACCTGGTATTGCTTCAGTTATATGTAGTGCAGGTGAAACTTAATTATGATAGATGCAATTAATTATTATTATTTTGTTTTTTAAACAAACTGTCATTTCCAAGGTTAATTCTACCTCTTAGAAATATTAATGTCAGAATTCAAAAGTTTACATTCAGCTGAAATTATTATGTTTGCAATAATTAAATACTCTCAATGCAACTCAGCAAACTGCGAGCAAAACTTAAAATCTTCAAGAGGAAAACTGGGTTATAATCCAATTAAACTGACCTAGTCACTTCAAAATTTTATTTCACTTCACTTGGTGCTGGTAACCAAAAAGGTGGGTGCATGGTTTGTTGCATGATCTTTGCAAATATCCTTAAGGAAGTTTGCCAGAAGATCTGAGGACTGCTCAGGCACAATTCAAACTCGACTTATCAAGGACATTTTAAGGTTGGGCAATAAGCCCTGGCCTTGCCAGCGACACCTACATCCCATGAGCAACAACGTAATACCTTTAACGTAATAAAACATCCCAAGGCCCTTCACAGGAGCAATAAAAAACAAAGTATGACACTAATCCACATAGGGAGATGTTAGATCAGTTGGCCAAAAGTTTGGTTAAAGAGGTAGATTTTAAGGAGCGTCTTATAGGAGGAAAGTGAGGTGGAGAGGTTAGGGAGGGTATTCAAGAGCTTAGGTCCTTGGCAACTGAAGGCACGGCCACCAATAGGGATAATCGAAGGGAAATAAAGGAGAGCAGATATCTTAGAGAATTGCAAGCTAGAGGAGATTACAGATGAACAAATAATAAAAACAAAACCCTACCCACAACCTGGGAAATTCTGCAGTTATCTACCAGAGTCCCCTCCATTTCATAAACCAATTGGAGTACATCATCTATTCGCATCCATTCTCATTTTCGTTTACTTTCCAGTGAGGTTCATAATGTTTTGGTAAATTACCCAAGGACAACACTCAAATTCACAGGTAAACTTTCATTTTCTAAATAGTGTCCTTTCAATCTTGGATTTCTTTATAAGCACACCTGGAGTACCGTGTACAGTATTGGTCTTCTAATTTAAGAATGGATGTACATGCATTGGAAACAGTTCTGGGAAGGTTTACTAGACTAATAGCTTAAATGGGAAGGTTGCCTTATGAGGAAAGGTTAGACAGGCCAGGCTTGTTTCTGCTGGAGCTTAGAAGAGGAAGATGTAACTCGATTGAAACATAAAAGATCCTAAGGGGTTTTGACAGGGTGGATGTGGAAAGGATATGTCCTCTTGTGGGAGAATCTAGAACTAGGGGTCACTGTTTAAAAATAAGGGGATGCCCATTTAAGACAAAGATGAAGAGAATTTTTTTCTGAGGGTCTTGAGTCTTTGGAGCTCTCTTCATCAAAAGGCAGTGGAAGCAGATTCTTTGAATATTTTTAAGGCAGAGTTAAATTCTTGATAAGCAAGGAGGTGAAAGGTTATTGGGCGAGGTGGGAATGTGGAGTTGAGGTTAGAATCGGATCAGCCGTGATCTTATTGAATGGTGGCACAGGCTCAAAGGACTGAGTGCCTTACTCCTGCTCCTAATTTGTATGTTTGAATGTTCATTCAACAAGTTGCGTTATTAAATTAATCATAACAAAAGGACTAAACGCAATCCTGGGTTTATAGATTGCATTTGTATCTGAAGAACATGGAATTGAATTTAGGATGAAAGTTCCCCTCTGTTGGCTCTAAAGTTTGTATGTAAATTGAGTTTGGACAGTCTGAATTGATTTTGTTCAGGAGCCTGCTTTTGCAGCACAAGGCTGTCTGTAATTTAGTACTCTGGCAATCAATGCTCAATGAGGCCATAAACATGACATGCTCCAGATATCATTGTAGCATATATGGGTTACCCTTCTGAAGCTGAGGTTGGAGTTAAGGTACATTGTTGAAACAGTTCAGAGTTCTGATCTAGGGATGTTAAATAATAACTCTGGAACAGTTTCACCTTTTGCAACTACTGTCCTAAGCTGTCCACTATTATGGACAGGAGGGGGGTTTAATTTAAACAACCCTGAATTCCCGTCTCACCACCCGTCTGTCAATAGAAAGGTATTTTGATTTTGATTTCCCCTTTATAAGCAGTGGTGTATATCCAAACCCCTCAGTTTTGGCATGATCCAATTTTTATTAATAATCCCCGGTAAAGTCAGAGGGTTAGCTTATTTGCACACACTCAAACAGGAGAAGAGGATGGCAAAGTAGCCTCATTTTCACTCATACAATAAAAAAAGGGGATAGAGAAAGATTTACAGGGCAAAGAGCACGAAAGAAAGAATAGAATTACCTGGAAAAACTCAGCAGGTCTGGCAGCATCGGCGGAGAAGAAAAGAGTTGACGTTTCGAGTCCTCATGACCCTTCGACAGAACTTGAGTTCGAGTCCAAGAAAGAGTTGAAATATAAGCTGGTTTAAGGTGTGTGTGTGGGGGGCAGAGAGAGAGAGAGAGAGGTGGAGTGGGGCTGTGGTTGTAGGGACAAACAAGCAATGATAGAAGCAGATCATCAAAAGATGTCAACAACAATAATACAAAAGAACACATAGGTGTTAAAGTTAAAGTTGATGATATTAACTAAACGAATGTGCTAATTAAGAATGGATGGTAGGGCACTCAAGGTATAGCTCTAGTGGGGGTGGGGAGAGCATAAAAGATGTAAAAAAAAACATAAAATAAATAAATAATTTTTTTTTTCTTTTTCTCTTTTTATAATGGAAATAGGTGGGAAAAGGAAAATCTATATAATTTATTGGAAAAAAAAGAAAAGGAAGGGGGAAACAGAAAGGGGGTGGGGATGGGGGAGGGAGCTCACGACCTAAAGTTGTTGAATTCAATATTCAGTCCGGATGGCTGTAAAGTGCCTAGTCGGAAGATAAGGTGTTGTTCCTCCAGTTTGCGTTGTGCTTCACTGGAACAATGCAGCAAGCCAAGGACAGACATGTGGGCAAGAGAGCAGGGTGGAGTGTTAAAATGGCAAGCGACAGGGAGGTTTGGGTCATTCTTGCGGACAGACCGCAGGTGTTCTGCAAAGCGGTCGCCCAGTTTACGTTTGGTCTCTCCAATGTAGAGGAGACCACATTGGGAGCAACGAATGCAGTAGACTAAGTTGGGGGAAATGCAAGTGAAATGCTGCTTCACTTGAAAGGAGTGTTTGGGTCCTTGGACGG
Organism: Carcharodon carcharias; assembly: GCF_017639515.1. NCBI lineage: Eukaryota > Metazoa > Chordata > Chondrichthyes > Lamniformes > Lamnidae > Carcharodon > Carcharodon carcharias. Next base: position 53,137,891 of record NC_054487.1, on the reverse strand, counting down.
TGAGGAGAGAGGAAGTGAAGGGGCAGGTATTGCATCTTTTGCGTGGGCATGGGGTGGTGCCATAGGAGGGGGTTGAGGAGTAGGGGGTGATGGAGGAGTGGACCAGGGTGTCCCGGAGGGAGCGATCCCTACGGAATGCCGATAGGGGGGGTGAAGGGAAGATGTGTTTGGTGGTGGCATCATGCTGGAGTTGGCAGAAATGGCAGAGGATGATCCTTTGAATGCGGAGGCTGGTGGGGTGATAAGTGAGGACAAGGGGGACCCTATCATGTTTCTGGGAGGGAGGAGAAGGCGTGAGGGCGGATGCGCGGGGGATGGGCCGGACACGGTTGAGGGCCCTGTCAACGACCGTGGGTGGAAAACCTCGGTTAAGGAAGAAGGAGGACATGTCAGAGGAACTGTTTTTGAAGGTAGCATCATCGGAACAGATGCGACGGAGGCGAAGGAACTGAGAGAATGGGATGGAGTCCTTACAGGAAGCGGGGTGTGAGGAGCTGTAGTCGAGATAGCTGTGGGAGTCGGTGGGTTTGTAATGGATATTGGTGGACAGTCTATCACCAGAGATTGAGACAGAGAGGTCAAGGAAGGGAAGGGAATTGTCAGAGATGGACCACGTGAAAATGATGGAGGGGTGGAGATTGGAAGCAAAATTAATAAATTTTTCCAAGTCCTGACGAGAGCATGAAGCGGCACCGAAGTAATCATCGATGTACCGGAGAAAGAGTTGTGGAAGGGGGCCGGAGTAGGACTGGAACAAGGAATGTTCCACATACCCCATAAAGAGACAGGCATAGCTGGGGCCCATGCGGGTACCCATAGCCACACCTTTTATTTGGAGGAAGTGAGAGGAGTTGAAGGAGAAATTGTTCAGCGTGAGAACAAGTTCAGCCAGACGGAGGAGAGTAGTGGTGGATGGGGATTGTTCGGGCCTCTGTTCGAGGAAGAAGCTAAGGGCCCTCAGACCATCCTGGTGGGGGATGGAGGTGTAGAGGGATTGGACGTCCATGGTGAAGAGGAAGCGGTTGGGGCCAGGGAACTGGAAATTGTTGATGTGACGTAAGGTGTCAGAGGAATCACGGATGTAGGTGGGAAGGGACTGGACAAGGGGAGAGAGAAGGGAGTCAAGGTAACGAGAAATGAGTTCTGTGGGGCAGGAGCAAGCTGAGACAATCGGTCTACCGGGGCAGTTCTGTTTGTGGATTTTGGGTAGGAGATAGAAGCGGGCCGTCCGAGGTTGGGCGACTATCAGGTTGGAAGCTGTGGGATGGAGATCCCCAGAGGAGATGAGGTCAGTGACAGTCCTGGAAACAATGGCTTGATGTTCAGTGGTGGGGTCATGGTCCAGGGAGAGGTAGGAGGAAGTGTCTGCGAGTTGACGCTCAGCCTCCGCGAGGTAGAGGTCAGTGCGCCAGACAACAACAGCACCACCCTTGTCAGCGGGTTTGATGACAATGTTAGGGTTGGACCTGGGAGAACGGAGTGCAGTAAGTTCAGAGAGAGACGGGTTAGAATGGGTGAGAGGAGCAGAGAAATTGAGACGACTAATGTCGCGCCGACAGTTCTCAATGAAAAGATCAAGAGAAGGTAAGAATCCAGAGGGAGGGGTCCAGGTGGAGGGAGAATATTGGAGATGGGTAAAAGGATCCGTTGAACTGGGAGAGGACTCCTGCCCAAAGAAGTGAGCCTGGAGACGAAGACGGCGGAAGAAGAGTTCAGCGTCATGCCGAGCCCGAAATTCATTGAGGTGAGGGCGTAAGGGTATGAAACTAAGTCCTTTGCTGAGCACTGAACATTCAGCATCGGAGAGGGGAAGGTCAGGGGGTATAGTGAATACACGGCTGGGGTTGGGATTGGAAGATGGGGTGGGGACGGAGGGACAGGCAGGGGTGGAGGGTCCTAGATGGGTGTTGGTGTCGATGAGTTGTTGGAGCTTGCGTTCCTTAGCACTTGAGAGAAAGAGAAAAAGTTTCTTATTGAGGCGTCGGATGAGCCGAAGGATAAAATGAAACTGGGGGCACGCGCAGCTTTGAAAAAGGGTGCGGCGGTGCTGCTGGAGGGAGAGGTCGAGTGTGTTCATATGGCGGCGCATGGCACTGAGTGTGGATTTCAGAATGTGATGGGAACAACAGTCCGAGAAACGTTTTATGTCCTGGAAATACCTGTAATCCTGGGTGGGTTCGGAACATGAGGGGTGGAATTTCAGTTGAAATCCACGTGGGGTAAGTCGGAGATGGAGACACTCACTGAGAAAGGAGATGTGGCTGTGAAAGCAGGTTTTAGTAAACATCTTGTCAAACACCAGGAGGGAAATGGAAAGCAAGGAAGGTGAGCAGGGCAAAAGAGAGATACGGAAATCTTGTCGCAGAGAGGAACAGAACTTCTTCAAGGAGGTAGGCATTTCTTGAAGAGCAGTGGCAGTCAATTAACACAGAGATAAAAGCAAAAAAACTGCGGATGCAGTTAGTTATTATTGTTGTTGACATCTTTTGATGATCTGCTTCTATCACTGCTTGTTTGTCCCTACAACCACACCCCCACTCCACCTCTCTCTCTCTCTCTCTCTCCGCCCCCCACACACACAACTTAAACCAGCTTATATTTCAACTCTTTCTTGAACTCGAACTCAAGTTCTGTCGAAGGGTCATGAGGACTCGAAACGTCAACTCTTTTCTTCTCCACCGATGCTGCCAGACCTGCTGAGTTTTTCCAGGTAATTCTGTTTTTGTTTTTGTTTTGGATTTCCAGCATCCGCAGTTTTTTTGTTTTTAACAAAATAAAGAATTATTGTTTCACGTGAGTCCATAGTCCAAAATCAAAGTTCCTGGGTGTATGCCTTCACCGAGATCGACAGGTTGAAAACTGATGCTGGATAGCTCACTCCTCCCGTAGAGATGACTTCCACGATGAGAGAGGCACACAGAGATAAATTAGTTTTGTAGGCAATGGCATAGAAATTCAGAAGACCCGGTAGAAACAGTGTAGGTGGGGCAAGGCATTCAAACCTAGACCAAGCCCTTGTTCTAAGCTGCTGTTCGCTAGATGTAAGATGGCAGACAGAGCTTTGCAGCTTTACAAGGCAATATTACAGGTTCGACCAGATAGGGGGTCATGTCTCATGATTCCCACCACTACTTTGGCTGTGACAAAGGGTGTATATTAATTTGTCTGGATTCCTGATATTGTCCATGTTTCCCACCATTAAGAATTACAAAGGAAGTTTGCAGGGCTCTTTGTCCTAGCAGACTAGTAGACTCCAGTGGCCAGGTTTGGCTTATGAGATGTATAATTCCTGCCTTTGGAATTTGGTTTCTGCAGTCCACAGGGCGTTAGCGTCTCTTCAGAGACGGAGGCTCAAATTTCTTTGATACTGCTAGATTCGCTCCTATTGTTCAAAGACCACAGCCAGACATGGCTTCAGTCATTTTTAAAAGGTCTTTGTCAAGTTTTAGAATTTTAGGAAGTAGCCATAGTGATATATGTATATATATCTTTCATAAAAGTATAGTGAGGTATTAGCTCCCTTACATCTCCCTCATCTTGGTGAGAACAAAAATGCCACTGAGTTTTCTCAGTTTCAGGGACTTTTATCAGAGTCTGGTAGTCTATTCCAAATACCAGAGCCGCCTTTCACAACTGGCAATGCCCTGCTCCAATTCTTCTGCACACTAGCAACCCCCTGCCAATTCTCCTACTTTCCGTGATCTCTGTTTCCAAACCCCAAGAATACCCTCCTTAAGCTACATTCCTCATCATTACACCAACTCCCCACTGTTGCTACATGCATTTCCTGCAACCTACCTCACAAAATTACACACATAGTTCAGCAATGTCCATCAATAGTGCTAATTTACAGATTATTTGCAAATAATGCACAAAGTTCTGGAACTTGAGCCTGAAAGGATCACCAGCATTCCTATAATTTCCTGTAATAAAAACACAATTTGACCTAGTCAACCTTAATAAGTTAACTCTGATATATTGTATATAAGATGTATTCCAATTCATAACCAAATATCTGCTAAATCTTGCATCTGCTATGCATCTGTTAAACACTAAAGATTGAACCTCAAAATTTCACATTTTGTTACAGATACAAATTTTTTATTTCAAAAAGGAAAACTGGTGATTGACCTGTTGTTTTGAATTTACAAGCAATTTAGTGACACCTAAATGACCCAAGCATGACAATTACATGGATTCTCACAGGGGATTATTTAAGTATTTGTCTTAGGAACAAGTTGAAAAATTGTTATATGGAGTCCTGAGCCTGATGGGCTTATTGGTCTCAATTCTTTGGTCTCAGATCTTTGTGGCATGAATTTCACCTTCCTGGTAATTTCATTCATGTGTCAGCTTTCGGGAATAGCCAACATCCAGCAACGTGATATCACCAATCACATTAAGGAAATCGCACAGATAGCAAACCAGGTAATTATGCTTCACATAATCATTTTACAGATTGCAAGTAAGGAAACATATGAATGGGATCGAGGTAGAGGCTGAAATATCACAAACAAACTTAAATATATATGTATATTTTATAAGTCTGGATTTCTTTTATCACAATGGAAGAAATTTGACATTCCACAAATACAGGTAGAATACTCTCCATTTTTCTGGGTGAGTGCAACTCCAACAACATTCACGAAGCTCGACATCATCCAGGACAAAACAGCTCACTTGATTGACATCCCATCCATCACCTTCAACATTCACTCCCTCCACCACTGACAGTTGCAGCAGTGTGTACCATCTACAAGATGCACTGGAGGAGCTCACCAAGGCTCCTTTGATAGCACCTTCCAAACCCATGATCTCTACCACCTAGAAGTACAAGGGAAGCAGATGGATGGGAACACCACCTCCTCCAAGTTCCCCTCTAGCCACACACCATCCTGACTTGAAATTTATATCGTTGTTCCTTCATTGTCACTGAGTCAAAGTTCTGGAACTCCCTTCCTAACAGCAATATGGACTCACCACCACCTCCTTGAGGGCAATTAGGGATAGGGACTAAATGCTGAACTAGCCAGCAATGCCCACATCCCATGCAAGAATAAAATAAAATTAGGTTTTCATGATCAGAGGGGTTGTTGAACACTAATTATGACTTTGTGAACCATTAACCTTTTACATTGCATTCAACAAAACAACTTGTTCAAGAGTTTGAAGCAAGCCTGACATAGGGCTGAATTCTCGTCCCGTTGGAGGGGTTGTGCGGGGGCGGACGGGAGTGAGCGCGAACCCAATTGGCGCCCCCATTTTTCATGGGCAAGCCAGTTAAGGCTAAGCGCTCCCTGTGAGGGCGGGGGGGTTCCCTGAGTCTGGGCCATGAGCACAGAAATCTCCCTGAGGCACCTCTGTGCCTCGGGGCGATTTGTTTAACTTTTAAACATCTGAATAAAGTAATTAAAAACTTTTCAAATGTGGCCCCTCATGTGACAGTGTCACATGAGCTGGTACATGTCAATAAATTTTTAAAATAATTTTTATTGAATTTTTTAACACTTCATGAAACCTCATCCCGCCCGTGGATGAGGTTCCATGAAAATTGTGAAGGCCGCCTGGGCTCTTCGCCTGACCGCCAATCTTAAGGTTGGACAGGCAGCTCATTTAATTATATCAATTAGTTTTTAACAGGTCTTAATAGGCCTTTGACAGTTGGGCACTCGGCTGTGCGCCCGCCAAACTGAAAATCTTTTTGACGCGCAGTGACTTCAGGACACCCGCCCGACATCACCACGCATCAGTTTAACTGTAAATGTGTGAATACCAGAAGTTTGTGTCTGTTTCATTGAGTAAAGACAATGAATGTTGACAGTTTCACTGTCATTACAACCACAAAAACCAGACCATTGTTTCCCCAGAAATAAATTAACTGCCTTGGGCAGAGAGGCAATTGTTTTTTTTTAAGGGTTTTTTTTTTTAAAAATTACAAATAATTGTGAAAATACCAATATCCTCCATTTGCAGTTTCATGTTCTATTTAACCTGAATACTGGCAATATTATCAGATATGATTCAAAAAAGCCACTGAACGCAATGATAAGAGGGAACTGAAGGGATAATTTAGCTGGATGCAGTGATTCAGCATGTGCCATGTGTGTAAATTCAATTCCATTGCCATATAGGGCTGAGTAAACTCCAAGCACAGTAACACCTCCAAGGCCGTGCACACTAAGGTATCCAGCAGTCATTGTTTAAATATTCATAGGAGCAAGAAAGATTGAGATTGACTGAATTAAAGTATGTTGGGCTTGATCACAATTCTTTGCAGTTAATTTTTGAAAGAGGTTTTAATGCTGACTCTCCATTTTCTCAGACTAGTGCAAAATTCTACCTCTTTTAACTTTGAAATATTGAACCAGTACTTTGCAGAAAGGATTGCGTTTGTACAGTATTTATAATTAGATATCTCATTTATAATTAGATAATTCATAATTAAATATCAGCATTTTGGTGGTGGTGATCATAATTCAGTTAGTTTTAACATAATTATGGAAAAGGACAAAGAACAAGAGTTCTAAATTAGGGCAAGGCTAGTTTTACTAAGCTGAGGAGTGATTTAGCAAAAGTGGACTAGAAAGAGTTACTTTAAGGTAAATCAGCGTCAGAACAGAGGGAAGCATTCAAAGAGCAGATTCAGGGTGTAAAAGGATAAACATGTTCCTGCAAAGAAAAAGGGTTGGACGGCCAAATCTAGAGCCCCTTGGATGTCAAAGAGCTTACAGAGTAGGACGAAGTAGAAAAGGAAAGCTTATGTCAAACACTAAGAACTCAATACTGCAGAAAGCTGACAGGACTATAGAATTGGGGAGGTGAAATCAAAAAGGAAATTAAGGAAGCAAAGAGAGAGTGTGAAAGAATATTGGCAAGCAAAATCAAGGAGAACCCAAAGATGTCTTATCAATACATTAAGCTTAAGAGGATAACTAAGGAAAAAGGAGGACACGTAAAAGACCAAAACGGTTACCTATATGTAGAGGCAGAGGATGTGGGTATGGTTCTAAATGAATACTTTGCAACTGTCTTCACAAAAGAAGGGGACATTGTAGTTTTGGAGGAGTGTGAGGTATTGGATGTGATAAACATAGAGGAAGTATTATGGGGATTAGTATCCTTGAAAGTGGATAAATCACCAGGGTTGGCTGAAATGTACCCCAGGCTGTTAAAAGAAGCTAAGGAGGAAATTACAATGGGTCTGACCACTATTTTCCAATCCTCTCTAGATGCAGGGTGGTGCTGGAGGATTGGAGGTCTGCTACTGTTGTACCTTTGTTTAAAAATGGAGCGATGGCCACATAATCACAGGCCAGTCAATCTGACCTCAGTAGGGGGCAAATTATTGGAATCAATTCTGAAGGACAGGATAAACTCTCTGTTAGAAAGGTACAGATTAATAAAGGATAGTCAACATGGATTTGTTAAGGGAAGATTGTGTCTGATTAATTTGATTGAATTTTTTGAGTAAGTAACCAGGAGGGTTGATGTGGTCTACATGGATTATAGAAAGTCTATTGACAAGACTCTACAAGGCAGACTGATTACATAAAAAAAAGCTCATGGGAAATGTAGCAAGCTGGATACAAAATTGGCTTGTGGCAGGAAAAAGGTAATTGTTGATGGGTGCTTTTGCGACTGGAAGGCTGATTCCAGTGGGGTTCCACAGGGCTCAATACAAGGCCCCCTGATTTTTGTGGTATATATTAATGATTTGAATGTAAATGTAGGAGAATAATCAAGAAGTTTGCAAACAACACAAAAATTGGCTATGTGATTGATAGCAAGGAGGATTGCTGTGGACTGCAGGAAAATATCAATGGACTGGTCAGGTGGGAAGAAAAGTGGCAAATGGAATTCAACCCAGAGAAGTGTGAGGTGATGCATTTAGGGAGGCAAAGGATTACACAATAAATAGGAGGCTGCTGAGAGGTGTAGCGGGACTTGGAGTGAATATCCACAGATCCCTGAAGGTAGCAGGACAAGTTGATAAGATGGTTAAGGTATATGGAATCCTTTCATTTATTAGCCGAGTATAGAGTATAAGAGAAGGGAGGTTGTGCTGGAACTATATAAAATATTAGTTAGGCCACAACATGAGTACTGTGTGCAGTTCTGGTCACATTACAGATAGGATATAATTACATTAGAGAGAGTACAGAGGAGATTTATGAGGATGTTGCCAGGATTGGAAAGTTGCAGCAATGAGGAAAGATTGGATAGACTGGGGTTGTTCTCCTTGGAACAGAAGAGGCTCAGGAGGAGCTTTGATTGCAATATACTAAATTGTGAGACCCTTGGATAGTGGATGAGAACAGTTTATGTACTTTAGCAGAGAGGTCAGTGGTTAGGGGCATAGATTAAAATGATTAGAAAGATGAAGAGGGGAGATGAAAAAATTTTTCACCTAGTGTTGTAGGGGTCTGGAACTCAGTGCCTGAAAGGGTAGCAGAGGCAGAAACCCTCAACTCATTTGAAAGGCGTCTGGATATGCAACTCAACCTGCAGAGCCAAGGACCCAATGCTGGAAAGTGGGATTAGACTGGTTGGCTCACTTTTCGGCCAGCACTGACACGATGGACCAACTGGTCTCTTTCTGTGATATAAACTTCCTGTGATTAGTAGCCATTCAGTGATCCCAATAAAAGATAGCTACATAATTTTTCAGTTTTACCTTCAGCAGGCCCATGCTTTCATTATATATTTACAACTCCTCATTTTCATCTTTGCAGGTCCTCAAGCATGTTAATTCCATCAGCATCCACTCATTTGCTAAGCCAATGACATCTATGCTGGCTTGGCTACATTCATCGGATGGATGATAGCTTTATACCCAAAGATCTTCTGTATGGTGAACTGGCTACTTGGTCACAACTTCCTGTGCATCCATTCTTCAGGTACAAGGACGCCTGCAAGTGAGATATGAAGATGGTGGACATTGATACTGACAACTGGAAGACAGTAGTTGATGGCTGTGAGCTCTAGAGGACATTGGAAGAGGGACAAGTTCATTATATTATAGTAATACATCAAATCCTTTAAGTTCCAGTGCACCCTTCTGCCTTCTAAGACTGTGGTTTGCGCCATTGTGGCCAGCTCTATGTTAAGCATTGCCTGGTGTGGCTCTGGAGTCCCACCCTGGCATGGCAGCCTGCAGAGGAAGACAGTGGGCTGAGAAGGTATACAACTCGCTGGCCTCTGTTTTCTCTGGCACTCTTCTCAGCCAGCTGAGCTTTTCATTTCAGCATCCCTCTTCCAATGTCCTCTAGAGCTCACAGCCATCAACTACTGTCTCCCAGTTTGTCAGTATCAATTTCCACCAGCTTCATATCTCACTTGCAGGCGTCCTTGTACCTGAAGAATGGATGCACAGGAAGTTGTGACCAAGTAGCCAGTTCACCATACAGAAGATCTTTGGGTATAAAGCTATCATCCATCCGATGAATGTAGCCAAGCCAGCATAGATGTCATTGGCTTAGCAAATGAGTGGATGCTGATGGAATTAACATGCTTGAGGACCTCTGAGTTGGATACCTTGTCCTGCCAAGAGATGCAGAGGATATGTCTGGGACAACAAAGGTGGAACTGCTCAGCCTTTTTTCCTGCTGAGCATATGTTGTCCAGGTTTCATCACTGCAGAAGAGTGTGATGAGGGCACAGGCTTGGTGGACTGGTATTTTGGTGTTCTCAGTCAGTTCCTGTTCTCTCACTCAGTTTTGAATTAACAGCTGCAGCTTTTGTGATACGTGTGTTGATTTCAGCGTCAAATAGCAGATTGCTGTAGATTCAGTTTTAAGTATATAACATTCGCAAAGCATTGATGCTTTGCTGGTTTTAAGATGCTAAGTAAGTTGCAAAAGAGGAACTTGAATGTGTTTAATGCCGTCCACAATCTCAGGATGTCCAAACATGCTTCAGAACTTTCAAAGAACAGTCAGTGTTGTTTTGTAGGCAAATACAGCAGACGATTTGTGCACAGTTACTCTCCCAAACAGCAATGAAATGAAGGGCCAACAAATCTATTTTGGTAAAAACAAAAAAACTGCGGATGCTGGAAATCCAAAACAAAAACAGAATTACCTGGAAAAACTCAGCAGCTCTGGCAGCATCGGCGGAGAAGAAAAGAGTTGACGTTTCGAGTCCTCTATTTTGGTAATGTTGCTGGAGGAAATGAGGAGCTGCTGTTCCTTGAGAGAGTGCAACGTGATATTTTGCTTCAGTAAGACCTTGGTTTAACATCTCATCATCTCCTTTGCACTGCACTGCACTGCAGTATCAGCCTAAACTATGTGCTAATGCCCTGGTGTAGGACTCAACCCACAATTTTCTCTGACCCAGAGCAGTGAGTGCTAACGCTGAACCGCACTGACTATGAACTGATGAGAGGTTAATGAAAGTACATTATAGGTACTTAAAACAGCCTTAAAAGGAGCACAGTTGGCGAGCACGATATAAAAGATTTTAAATTACGCTGTGGTGCTGCATTTCTGTTCAGAACCTGCATTGCATGATTAATGAAAGTGCTGTAGTTTCTAAAGAAGATAGAACAAGAAAATTATATGCTCATTTCAATTGAGAACATTCTGAAGTATCCATCTAGCATTGTCAAAAATTCAGGCACTTTTAAAATGTTGATGATTCCATCATTATCTTCAGAAAGTACTGAGTATAGTGTTTTACTAGCTTGTCCTGGACTAACAAAAGGATACTTACTTTGTTAAATGCAGATTGTCACTGGAAGGCATAATTAATATGGTGAGAGCAATAGGTTAATTTTGCTCCCCAAGGCTCATCTTTCTACCCTTTATTCTGTTAATTAGTCTTAAACACAATTTTCTGGAATATTGCACTGTATAGTACATATTTGTTATATTAAAATTTACATGCACCTGTTTGCTATAATTACTGCTGAAATATGAGAAATTGAAATGTATTATTCAATTAATCAAGCGTGTCAAATAAAGACTTCTAAGCAGTGTTGCTCTTCAGTGACAGCTGTTTCCACAACTTTGTCACGTACTGTAGTTTGTAACTGGCTGTAATTATCCAATTTTTTTTGTACCGGTTTGGTTCCCTTGCTAACATATTTCACAGGTAATTATCTTGTTTTTCTGGCTCATTGATATTGCAAGTAGCTTAAAATTCACACCGATTTTCCATCCGTTTACTGCACAGTACATTATAGTTGTCAACCTGTTCTCCAAAGTTGGAAATGTACAAGTTTGTTCAGAATTTACAAAATTGGCTTTAACTTCAATGTGAATTTTTAATTTGTCTCCATAATGTAATTGTTTGGTTTAGAGGCAGATTATTATCACTTTAGAAATGCAAAATACAGAACTTTGTAACTTGATATATAAATTATCTACCAAAAGGCTTTAAACATTGTGCAGCAGAAGTGTATGCTTTAGTTATAGAAGGAATGAAATCATAGTAGGGGCATGGAAGTACTCGCCTCCAAAATGGCATGTAGCTATGACAAAATGAAGATTATCACAGTTGCTTTTGATAAGAATTGTAGCTACAGGATACTATTGTAAACAAAGAATATTTGCTGCCAGAAAATTCATGCCTGTATAAAGGAAAGGCTTAGGAACATAGGACCTAGGAGCAGGCCATTCAGCCTTTCGAGCCTGTCCGGCCATTTAATAAGATCATGTCTGATCTAGTTGTGGTTTCAACTCCACATTCCTGTCTGCCCCTCATAACCCTTGGCTCTCTTGCCTATCAAAATTCCACCTAACTTAGCCTTGAATAAACTCAATGACCGAGCCTCTACTGCTTTGTGGGGAAGAAAATTCCACAGACTAATGATTTCTGAGAAAATTTCTCCTCATCTCCATCTTATTCTTAAACTGTGTGCCCTAGTTCTAGTCTCTCCCACAAAAGGAACTATCATCCCAGTATCAACCCTGTCAAGTCCCCTTGGGATCTTAATGTTTCAATGAGATTTAATAAGCTTCATTGTATTGTAATACAAATTTTAAGGTAGTTACTTGGTAGTACAGAAGTTGAATATTGTTTTTTTTTAAAATGACACGCTGTCAAAGTTTTTCATCTTTCACTCATCAGGGCAGACACAAGAATGCCTAATTTCAAAGGGAATAACGGCTTAACAGCAGGTAATATTTGAACAGCAATTAAAGGTACTTAACAGATCCACCAAATCTCACTCATTAAAATTAGTGGTGTTTCAATAGAATTAGTGGTCATTCATTTTGATTTACAAAATGACCCCAGTTTATTTTTTAAAAATTAACATAGGTCCATATGTCTCATTGAGTTTGCAATCTGAGCCTTTCATGCTGATTGTGAATACTATTCCCAATGGCACTCTATTAATGACTCTAAAGCTCCTCTGCCCTTAATTAATAAATTGCCTCTTGTATTCACCAAAATATTATACCACCTACATATTGCCAGTTTGTTTTTTTTTAAAAAAACTTGCCAATTTCTTACAATTAGGAACATAGGACAAGAGTAGGGCATTCAGCCTCTTGAGTTATTACTGCTATTCAGGCAGATTATGACTGATATATTTCCTAACTCCATCCACCCCCTGGCTCCATATCCTTACCTTTGCTAGCAAAAATCTATTAATCTCTGATTCGAGTACATGTACATTATCTTCCACTGCCTAACTCAGCCAATAATTTGCCTTTAATTCCATGAATTTTAATTTTAGCTACCAGTCTCTTATCTAGGCTCTCATCAAATGCCCACTGGAAGTCCATATAAATATTCTGCTCTACACCACTCTAGTTACTACCTCAAAAAGTTCACTTAGGTTCATTAGACATGATCTGTCCTTTACAAATCCATGTTGGCGCTCTAATCAGCACAAATTTCTCTTAAGTGCTCAGTCACTCTGTCCTTAATTAGAGACTCCAACAGTTTTCCTATTACAGTTGTTAGACTAACAAGTCTATAATTTTCTAGCTTCTCTCTCTTGCCTTTCTTAAATAATGGGGTTACATATTTCAGTTACACTTTATAATACCAATTTCAGAAGCACATAATTAAGCTTTTGGTATACAGAATTTCCTATGGGAACTGAAAATTAGATATATGCACACATTTTAGACTGAAAAGTTAGCAAATACTTAATGATGGGAGGGAAGCAACATTCTCCAAGCAAAATTGGAATTGTATAAATTAATTCAGTATGACTCCAAATATTTTCAAGAAATCACTTTGTATATTGTAAACATGCATGACTCCATAATTGGTTATAAAAGTATTGTGTCATTTAAAGATTTTGGATAACAATCTTTTAAGGCATTGCACAAAAGGAACTGAGATCAAGGGTAAATACATGTTTGACTAATTTTTTTGAGCAAGTAACAAGTAATGTGGATACAGGGGAACCTGTGATGTGCTGTACCTAGATTTCTGGAAGGCATTTGACTAAGTGCCACATCAAAGGTTGCTACGCAAAATAAGAGCTTGTGGTATAGGGGGTAACATATTAGCATGGATTGAGGATTAGCTAGCTAACAGGAAGCAGAGAGTAGGGATAAATGGGTCTTTCTTGGGTGGCAAGATGTGACGAGTGGAGTGCCACAGGAATCAGTGCTGGGGCTTCAGTTATTTACAATTTATATCAGTGACATGGATGAAGGGACCAGATATATTGTTGCTAAATTTGCTGATGACACAAAGATAGGTAGGAAAGTAATTTGTGAAGAGGACATAAGAAATCTGCAAAGGGACATAGATAGGATAAGTGAGAGGGCAAAAATTTGGCAGATGGAGTATAATGTGGGAAAATGTGAAATTGTCCATTTTGGCAAGAAGAATAGAAAAGCAGTACATTACTTAAATGGAGAGAGATTGCAGAACTCTGAGGTACTGTGGGATCTGGATGTCCTAGTACATGAATCAGGAAAAGTTAGTTTGCAGGTACAGCAAGTGATTAGGAAGGCAAATGAAATGTTGTTGTTTATTGCAAAGGGAATGGAATATAAAAGTAGGTAAGTTTTGCTACAGTTGTACAGGGTTTTGGCGAGACCACATCTGGATTACTGTGTACTGTTTTAGTCTCCTTATGCAAGAAAGAAGCAGATCAGAGAAAATTCACTTGACTGGTAATTGGGATGGTGGGGGGAGGCGGTTATCTTACAAGAAAAGGTTGGATAGACTGGGCTTGTTTCCATTGGAGTTTAGAAGAATGAGAAGTGATCTTATTGAAACATATAAGATCCTAAGGGGACTTGACAGGGCAGATGCTGAAAGGATGAGAGAGACACTAGAACTAGGGGACACAGTATAAAAATAAGGGCTCTTCCATTTAAGATGGAGATGAGAAAAAGTTTCTTCTCTGAGGATTATGAATCTTTGTAACCCTCTTGCCCAGAGAGTGTTGGAGGCATGGTCAATGAATATTTTTAAGGCAGAGGTAAATAAATTCTTGACTAACAAGGGAGTCAAAGGTTATCGGGGGTAAGCAAAATGTGGAGTTGAGACCACAGTCAGGTCACCAATATTCTTATTGAACGGCAGAGCAGGCTTGAGGGGCCAAATGGCCTTCTCATGCTCCTAATTCATACGTTCGTATGTATTGTAGAACAAGTCCTGCATATGAATGTATGTCGCGTCTAGCAAGCATAAATGAGTCACATTACCAGCTTGACTGATTATCATACATTGGTTATTTGTATAGCTATTTGAAGAAGGATGTGACAGCATTAGCCAGGGTGCAAGAAAACTTCATAAGAACGGTTCCAGGGATGAGGAACTTCAGTTATGCAGATAGATTACAGAAGCTAGATCTGTTCTCCTTTGAGAGAGACAGTTGAGAGGAGATTTAATAGAGGTATTCAAAATCATGAGCAGTCTGGATGGGGTAGATAGGTAGGAACTGTTCCCATTGATGAAGGGATCAAGAACCAGAGGACACCAATTTAAGGTGAGGACACCGATTTAAGGTGAGGACACCTATTTAAGGTGATTGGCAAAAAAAGCAAGGCGACATGAGGAAAACCTCTTCTTTGCAGCAAGTGATTAGGATCTGAAATGCACTGCCTGGGATTTTGGTGGAGGCAGATTCAATTATAGCTTTCAAAAGAGAATTGGATCGTTATCTGCGAAGGAGATTTTTGCATGGCTAAAGGGAAAAGGTAGGGAGTTTAACTAGGTGAGTGCTCTTACACAAATACAATGGGCTGAATGGCCTCCTTCTGTGCTGTAACCATTCTATGAATCCATAGTTTTCAGTTGAATCAGGATTGGAAGTCTTGGGATAATTGGATCAAAGTGTGCAGATACAATTTGCTCCCAATTTTAACATCATATACTCCACCCTTTTCGTATTTCTATAATAAATTCCCATCTTTATATTTATAATTGAAACTGTCGATGTAAATTTCCTGTAATGCACTTTCACCCTCCTGAAAGTGGAGACATTGCGCAGAATCAGGTTATTATATGAGAAGCTTATATAGGCCATTTCTGTTATTTATATAAGAATTTATCATGGAATGAATGATGAGCAGTATGCAGATATAAGATTTATATATTCTATGTGCACAGTACATAAAATTATGGAGTCAACTGATACCATAAGATCTATAGCATTCTTTCAGAATGGCTTGCCAATTTGACAAAATAACTATTTAAAGAAAAGCATTTGTTTTTCATTGTAGAAAACATAAATGTACCAAAACTTCTCCTGCATTAATAAAACAACACAAAACCAAAACACAAACAGATTGTGCATTAACATTTGATTTACTGGATTAGCAATAACAATTTGAACAGTTATCCAAAATCATTAAACAGTACAATTCTATCATCAATTATTTTTGCCATGAAACTTGCCAAAACAGCTCTTATCATTTCCATAATAGATTGACATCATTACTTCCTTATTTTACATTTTGCTCAGAAAATGGTTTTAATTTTCTCCATTCACAGACTTGAGTGCTGACATTCATTAATTCAACTCATCGTTTATTTCTTTGCTTTTTGTCAAATTAGACAGAGCTAATCTAATTAGTATTGTATTTATGATGGTAATTCTAACTGTATTGGCATTTATTTACACATCTTGGGATCAGGTTGGAATGATTTTTACATTCACCAAAATAATTAGTCATGTATAGAGCTCCATAAAGGAGTTTGCGTTTCTTAAAGCTGCTGTTTTAATATTTTTTCATACTGGTGACAGTGGCACCAATTTTGACTTTGGGGACAGGGAAAAAAATTCCCTACTTCTTGGCTGTGCAATAGTTTTAAATGTTTTCTAACATGTTTCAAAGGTTTGATGGTTCAAACTTTTCCAGACAATTTTGGTTTCGTTATTTCCTTTATCTGCTTAGACAATAAATATTTTAGACAGATTTGTTCCAGTTGAAACAAAAACAGAAAATGGTGGAAAAACTCAGCAGGTCTAACAGCATCTGTGGAGAGAAAAACAGAGTTAACGTTTCAAATCCTTATGACTCTTCAGATGCTTCTCCAACTCTGAAGAAATCGTAAGGACTCGAAACATTAACTCCTTTTTTGTCTCCACAGATACTGTTAGACCTGCTGAGATTTTCCACCATTTTCTCTTTTTATTTGATTTCCAGCATCTGCAATATTTTACTTTCTGCCAGACCTGCTGAGTTTCTCCAGGTATTTTTATTTTTGTTTTGGACTTCCAGCATCTGCAGTTTTTTGCTTTTATTTTACTTTCATCTTGGTTCCAGTTGACTTGTCTCCTCTCAGTGTCAGTTCTCATTTTAAAGATTTATTTTAAATGTCATCAATAGATACAAATAACAATTGTGAAGCTTCTATATGTACATAAAAAGGAAGAGATTAGCATTGGTAAACTTATATCCCTTAGAGGCAGAGATGAGAAGAATTATAAGGGGAAATGAGGAAATGGCAAGACATTAAACTAATATTTTGTATGTCTTTGTGGTTACGGGGAGAAGGCGGGAGAATGGGGTTGAGAAACTTATCAGCCATGATTGAATGGCGGAGCAGACTTGATGGGCTTATGGTGGAAGCCACAAAAAACACTCCTGATATAATGGCAAATCAAGGGTTTCATAAAAATGGGGAACTTGGAGATATTATTGTTCGTGAGGAAATAGATCTAGAGGACAAATTCCCTAGATCTAATGGCCTGCATCCTAGTCCTATGGAGGTAGCTATGGAGATAGTGGGTGTATTAGATTTTCATCTTCCAGACTTTAGATTCTAGGACAGTCCCCATGAATTGGAAGGTAGCAAATGTGACCCCACTATTCAAGAAAGGAGGGAGAAAAAACATGGCATTTTAGGCCAATTAGACTGAAATCAATGGTAGGGAAAATTCTGGAATCTATTATTAGGGATGTGGTAACAGAGCACTTAGAGAATCGGAATATAATTGGACAGTGTCAATGTGGATTTATGAGAGGAAAGTCATGTTTGACAAATTTGTCTGGGTACTGCAATTGTACAAGACTTGGAGTACTGTGTGCAGTCCGCTTAACTAAAGAAGGATCCACTGCCCTAGAGGGAGTGCAACAAGGGTTCATTAGACTGATTCCAGGGATGAGGGGATTGTTTTATGAGGAGAGATTGAGTAGAAAAGGCCTATATCCTGAGAATTTAGAAGAAGAGCGGTGATGCCTCTATGGCATTATCTCATGTAAAATTCTTAAGGGACTTGATATGGTAGATGCCTATTCAATTTTCCACTCCGCACTGCATCCAAGGGATCAAGTATACTTAAGTTCAGTAACAGGAAGATGTGTTTTCTGCAGGTATGAGTTTTAAGCTGATTTGGTCTGTCCCAGTGAATGCAAACAGTTGGTTAAATTTTAATGTTTTTTCAGCAAAGTATTTGTTATTTGTACCTTTGCCTACCCCAGTTGCTCTGTAAACTTTTATTTTGAGCCACGTAGGCCAAGATGTCAATTCCCATCTTATGCTGCGTTAGCTGAGGTGACAATGGTTACAATTTTGGTTACAATTCCTATTAGCTTGAAAGAGCAAATATCAAACTAGGGTTTTCATATCTCATTGGTAGCCTGTGTTCCCTGCTTGATTTTGTCCTCACTAGACATCCATTTTTGTGTGACTTGATGTATGCTACAAAATCATGACATGGAGACTTAATATCTTTAATCATTTGACTTTGTCCACTATCTTTTCCAGGTTAATATCTTTTTCAGGAAAGATCAGACTACTGGATGTTGGAAGCTGCTTTAACCCATTTTTGAAGTTTGATGAATTTCTAGCAGTTGGCATTGACATTGTGCCTGCAGTGGAGGTACGTTATATCTTTATGCATTTACATAGTATTTTAGAAATGAGCTTGGATTAGACACCATTCGGAATAACCATTCAGAAGACCAGGACCCAATTGGAGAGAGCCAGCATGTGTTCAGTAGGTAGGGAGTGCGTTTAACCAACTGGCTGGATTTTTCTGAAGAGCAAGATCTGATTGATGGGGATAAGGCAGTGGATGTTAATTAGCTAGATTTCAGAAAGAAATTTGACCCTGACCCAAATAACCAGCTAATTCACAACAAGAGTGCACAGGGGATAATGGTAAAGTATTAAGTTAGATTGATGGCCGTAAAGTATACACCAAAGAGTGATGGTGTGTGGATAATTTTCAAAATGAAAACCTGCTGACAGCAGAATTCCACAGAGATTAGAGTTAGGGTTATTGTTATTTATAAATTTTAGAAATTTCTTTAAGGATAGAATATTATGCAAAATATTTAAATTAGTGGATGAGACCAAATTGGGTGCAGTGGCAAATTATGATACTTAATCAAATGCAATAATCCAAATGACCGGTTAAATCAGTGAGCAATGGATTTGAATGGAATTCAACAGATGTAAAGGTAAAGTATGTACTCTTGGTTGAGTTTCTAGGCACAAATTGCACAAAATTGTGATAGTTTTCTGAACTGATTTTTTTGCCCAAGTTTCCACTCGAGCTCATTTGCATATTGCTGAACACCAGATCTTCCATAAACCAGCGTAATTGGATGCCATTTTATGACACAATTTTTTGTATGAAAAATATTAATTGATATGTTTAAGAGCGGTAACCTGGTACAATTTTATTGATGCAATCGAAAATAGGTTTACCACAATATATAAGCATTTTTAATCAGTGTGAGTAAGCTGATTTTAAAAAACTGAAAATAACTTTAATAAACTATATAAACTATTTTAGTATTTTCATTGGTGTACAGTAGTCAGTTTCTTAGTAAATTAACTTTTTTAAAATATTTAAAAACTTAAAAGTGCTGATTAATATTCTTGTGCTGTAAAAGCTTATTTTTTAAGAGCCTCCTCAAAGACCCATAAACAGGCGCAATTTGTGGAAAATCGCCATGATGATTCATTCAGTCTGGGGATGTGCCAGCTTTGTGGGCAGTGCCAGCTACAAGCGCAATGTTTTTTAAACTAAAAGATTGCAGAAGTTCAGTTTGTGTTAGATGTAATTTGCACTTGAAGTTCCTCGATCCTTTGCACTGATTTAAAGATATCAAACGTGCACTGTAGCATAAATTCTTTTTTTTTTGCATTTCCTTGTTTCTTGAATCCTGATGCTTTGGTAGTAGAGGTCAGAGATTAGTTAACCTCTGAAAGGTCTCTATGGCTGCCCATTGACCATTTTCAAGTGTTTCCTTCCAGGTCAAATCCTCTCCTCAGATAAAGATGCAGGTTTGCCACCCTAGCTTTGAAACCTTCTTCTGTTTGGTGTGACTTGTATAAGTATGATGGATCCCTAATGCTGCCCTCTGGAGCGAAACAAAAACCAAAGCCAAACAGGGTCTTCCATTTTGAAGGCTTTCAGTGAAAAGTTGAACAACTTAGCTCCACGTTTTCCTTCAGTTTTTTTCCCCTCAGTCCTGTAGTTACTGACCATAGATGCATAGATGTCCATATATGCAAAGAATTGGCAGAAGGTTTGTAGGATGGTGAGGGGAAATATTTTTCATGGTGCGCGAAAGAGCGTGCATCTCCCTGATGCAAAGTGCTGCCTCAGGGAGACCACTGACAGTTTTAAAAACATTAAAAATGGAAAAAAAAATCCTTAACATGTCCCCCTCATGACAATATCACATGAGATGGGACATGTTCAAAAATTACACTAAAACTTTATTAAACTTTTTAAATCCCTAGATGAAACCTCAACCCGCCGGTGGATGAGGTTTCGTGTTTTTTCTATTGCCCGCCAGGGCTCCTGGCCTGCCCGCCAACCTTAACGTTGGACGGGCAGGTCCTTAAATTATTTCAATGATCCTGTCAATGGCCTCAGTTGGCCATTGACGGGTTGGCGGGTGCACAGCTGATTTGGCTGCGCCCCCGCCTTCCTGAAAATTTAAATGGGGCGGGATGACATTGGGGGTTCTGCCCAATGTCATCCCGCGTCACTTTACGTGTCGGCAGGTGGGCCTCGCCCCCTGCTCACCAACGGCAAAATCCAGGCCAATGTTTCTTTCTAGTAGCTTACCCATGATGGATCTAGGTACCGATCTAAATCAGCAAACTGTTTGAGCATGGGGCATCAGATCTAAGCCAGACTGATTCTCAACTCATGTCTGTTGAATTGGTTCCTATTCTATTTTGTTTTGTTAGTTTTAAACACTGACATCAGTTGTAAAAACTGCAGAATCAGGTCTTTGTCTTTAACAAGCTCATGTTACACCTTTCAACATGCATACTCAATCAAATCACACAACATGATTGTAGTATGTTTATATGATTTATTATTGAGTTCACACTTCACTATGAACTCAGGTACCATACTACACAATTCTAACATGACTACAGCAAGCAGTGCTTTTCTCAAAACACATACAGCAATTCCATCTTTTGATCTCTACATTCCATACTTAATAACACTAAACCATAATACATGAAGCTACAACACAGGTCTACTTGCATGCCAGACAGCATAAGCAGCAAGTGATATACAGAGCTAAGTGATTTCACAACCAACAGCTCAGATCTAAGCTCTCCAGTCCTACACATCCAGTCGTGAATGATGGTGGACAATTAAACAACTCGCTTAACAAATATCCTCATCCTCAAAGATGGGGTAGCTCATCACATCAGTGCAAAAGATAAGGCTGAAACATTCGCAACAATCTTCAGTCAGAAGTGCCGAGTGGATGGAACCACTGCTATCCTCAGTCTCTTTCAATGATTCTGTTACCATGGTTATAAAGTCCGCTTAACGTCTTAGATAACTTTATTACAATAAACAGTGACCGAACAACATGTCCTAGACCCTGAAGACATAGATGTGTGACCTTCCCATTCCTTCAGCCCCTCAGCCTTGCCTTAGGCTTACTTCCCTATTCCTATCTCAATTCAGCAGAACAAAATTTTTTCACCTCACTCTGTGCTGATCCCACAAATGGCCTAAGGCTTGGAGTTACGCAAGTAGATGAACCCGCATTCCCAAATGTCCACAGGCAATACATTCCAGAAGGGATTTTAGGATAGCAGCTAGAAGTTTAAAAAGTAGTTGATGTTCCTCTCCCTATCCCAGGGACACTGATATTGAATGTAGTACCTGCCTGCCACCTTGGCTGAGATTAACTAACTTGAGGCAGATTCTGAGTTAAATCTAGGACATTCTGATATGCAAGTTTTGCTTACGTAGTTTTATAAACTTAACCTTTGAATTCAATTTATTGCTTTAACCCTTAGAATCTCTAATACCATACTGCATTTACAATTCCTACAGAAATTCTGCCAATCACTTTGGGGTTGACATTAAAATTTGGGGAAATGTGTCCCTAACTCAGTGTATGCACCTCCCATCATTCTTAGACCAGAAGGCAAAATGGCGGTGTCTTCCATTGTGGCATTTAAATCAGACTGCCACAGTGCAGCAGGGAGCCTGCTTTAAATTTAACAGCTGCTGGCTGAGTTTCCCAGGGCTCAGGAAACTCGACTACTAAACGTAGACGTGAACAGCTATTTCCAGCATATGAGTGCCTTGTGGGTCAGAAGGAGCAGGAGTGCTCCAGTCAGCCCCTGGAGCAAACCTTTGTCTTCCCTTCTGCAGATTACGGCCTCCCCTCATTCACACAATCAGCCAACACGTTCAATCCAGGATCTATCACACCCCATTGCCAGACTCTGACTCCCCCACCAAGCTGCAATCTTTCCCTCCCTCCCATTCCACTGTAAGGCTCTGATGCCCTCCCACCAACCCCAGTAACACCACCATGCCACCATTGCCAGGCTCTAACCTCAACCATCAAGCCTCAGTCTTTCCCTCTCACACCCCTGTAAGTGGGCTGTGACGTATGCACCCCATTACTATGCCTTGCTACCCGAGCTGCCTACCCGCTACTTACCCCATCCTGCCCCAGCTCTAGGAAATGCTGTTTCTTGCACTGATAAAATCTTGGTTAAAAATTCATCTCAAAGCAACATATTTCTAAATTGATAGCAGAAAGACACTTGTTATGTTGTCATTTGGGCTGAGAGGTTGTGAAAGTCAGGCCCCTATCCATCCAGGTCATAACAGCCAATTTCAAAAGAGTTACCTTATTATTGATCTGTATATGAGCCACAGGGAGGAATTTCCAAAATTTACCAAGGAAAGTTTGAGAAAAATTATCCAAAAAAAAACTATGCCTTCAGGTGGACCATGAATTGAGTTATCCAGCTTGTATTTTTGCACTAGGTTTGTAAGTTTGTGGAAGATAGATAAGTGAAGAATTTCCATTGCTTTCAAACTCTTTTCATTTAATAAAGTTATCATCTTCACCATCTTGAATTTGATGCATGAAGTAACAGGAACAGGAATGTTATCTATGACAGCCTTATGAGGGTCACATGGCCTCTTTTATTTCCTGTTGCATATTGATGATTCCGGATGTAGTTGTCCTCCTCTCCCCCTCTTTTCATCCTTGCATTATTGATCTTTGCTTCAGTTTCTCAATTTAATAAAAATGTTTTAAGTGCTGTAGCAACTAACACTCAGTTCTTTTCTATTGACAGTGAAGAGTTAATAATGCAGATACATTGAGAAATGTTTTTTCACAATATGTAATAAATTCCCTGCACTGCACCCAAAACCAGAAAGACATTTGTATAGAAAATAGAGGCACAGGATTTCAAATTGCAAGTTAATAGCATACATTTTACAGTAGCATGCCTTTAATTTGGTGAAACCAAGGTCATTAGAATCCAATGCACTTTTCAGCTTGGTGGTGTTTAATACTACACACTTGGGAAAATAGCCAGCTGCAGGTGGGTGGGAACTTGTAACCCAGAATCCCTGTGCTGATGCAAAGCCAAAACTGTGAATTTAAAACACTGCTGGTGGTTGGAATGGAATTTCCACAACAGACATTTCTAACAAAAGCAGCTCATCCAAACAGCAATGATTTTTTTAAACAAAGTGCCCACCGTTGGAGTGTTATAAGTGTGGGAGTGTTATAAGAATGGGTCATCATCATATCCTGAATAAATTTAGTATATATGATTGATATAAAATTGCACAATAGTCCTATACATTCAGACAATTCATAAGTCTAGCATTGTGTTTCTTCTGCACATTTGGATTTAAACATAATATTTATGATAAAAGTCATTGAATGTTTAATTATTAATTCTATTTTAGCCAATACTGTTCCTCACCAGTCTCCGCTGTATATTTATTTGTTACAGAACAAACTCTTTCAGAACACTCTAAGCTTATTATTGGGTATGAAGACTTGGTTGTAAATTCCATGAGCAAAACATATTTCTAAACACAAAAACTCCTGTTATTCCAAAACACAAGATTTTTATTTATCTGGGAATTATCAGTAATTTTTCCAGTGCATAATATCGTTTCACACATGCAGAAATAAAAACTTTAAGTATTGGCTGCAGTGTTATCAAAATTAATTTATACATATCAACGTATGTTTACAAATACTCTAGGATCTTAATATGACTTTTTACTTTGAAAAATTTTGGCTGGAATTCTGCCTGCACCACCCCTCCCCCCACTCCTCCCAGTGTGTTTTATATTTTTAGATGAATTGATTTTCTGTTTTACCTCATAATGTGGAGGTTTCTCTGCCATTTTCACTGTTTATCCAAACCATATGATTTTTTGTTTCTTAGCCTTGGCTCCTAACCTGCTATTTACTGTATTTGGGGTTTGGTGGTGGGGGTAGGCGGTCTGCGTGGAGGTGGGAACTGCTGAGGTCCAGTACTGAATGAAAAACTATAGAAGCATGGAAACGTGGCCACACTTCAGAACCTGGCTTCATGTGATTATTTTTAGGGGGGAAAATTCCATTTAAAAGGTGAAGTCAATGGCTTCATCATGAGGGATTGTTTCATCTTTAAAGGCTGAAGATCTTGCTTGATCTGTTGAATTCAAGGCATTCAATAGACTGACTCATCCTTCTGAGTCATAACTCTTTCATAGCAATGAACAGAATTCTATTACATCACTGGTGTAATAATTTTTGGGGTTTGATACAAATAGTAATTTAATTGCGCATAACAAAATTTTAAAATATTGGGAGACACATCTGTATCCTGTATAAATACTTCAGCTCTGAACCACATTTCTACTGTCTTTTTTAACTGGAATTGAATAGATTTAGACAGAGAACCCTAAAAACAGAACAAAAGATATTTTTGTACAATATTCCTCCTAACCCTAGTTAGTTTAGAATTAGGTTAGATTAGTGCCAGTATTTTCCCATTAAACTGAAATCTACAGTTTAAATTCTGTAGCTGCCAGTCATACGCAGGGTTTCTTTTTCCAAGGGTTCCAATGAAAGAGCAGCTTAACTAAGAACCAGCTGGAACTGGATCCTCATTAAGTGAAGTCGATAGACCTTTTGTGTTAGGAGCATATAGAAGGAGGCAATTTAGTGCGACTTACAATAGAGTGCCAGAGTTTAGCGCTTCAGGGAGTTAAGCGGAGGAAAGGAAAGAGATGTTTGGTTGCTTTAGTCATTACATAGACATGGTTACAAGGAGATCAAAGCTGGGAACTAAATATTCAAGAGTATGTGACTTTTCGAAAGGATATACAGGAAGGAAAGGGTAGTGGGATAGCTTTATTAGTATGAGATGGAATAGTACGGTAGCAAGAAATGATCTTGTACCGGAAGATGTAGAATCCAAATAGTTGGAGGTAAGAAATAACAAGGGGAAGAAGACACCGGTGGGAGTAGTCTGTATGCCCCCTAACAGTAGCTATACTGTAGGACAGAGAATAAATCAGGACATAATGAGGGCATGTAAAAAAAGCAGTACATTAATCATGGGTGACTTTAATCTTCATGTAGATTGGGAAAATCAAATTGGCAGAGGTAACCACTGAATTCATAAAGTGTATTTGGGACTGTTTCCTGGAACAGTATGTTGTGGGATCCAACCAGGGATCAGGCTATTTTGCATCTGATAATGTGCAATGAGGCAGGTTTAATAAATGATCTCTGAGTAAAAGATCCCCTGGGAAACATTGACCATAACATGGTAGTATATAGTATTCAGTTTGAGAGTGAGAAACTTGGGTCGGAAACAACTATGCTAAACTTAAATAAGGGTAATTACAAAGGGAGGAGGGCAGAGTTGGCTGGAGTGAACTGGGAAAGGAGTTTAGCAGAAAAGACAGTTGATGGCAGACATTTAAGAAAATAGTTCATGACTCACAACAAAGATACATCCCAGTAAGAAAGAAGGATCCTAGGAAGGGAATAAACCAACCATGGTTAACCAAGAAAGTTAAGGATAGTATCAAATTGAAAGAAAAAAAACATACAATGTGGCAAAGATTAGTGGTAAACCAGAGGATTGGGAAAGTTTTAAAAACCAACAAAAGATGACCAAAAAATTAATAAAGAGGGAGAAAATAAACTTTGAGGGTAAACTGGCAAGTAAAATAAAAACAGACAGTATGAGTTTCTTTAAATATATTAAAAGGAAGAGAGAGGCCAAAGTGAACATTGACCCCTTAGAGAATGACGCTGGGGAAATAATGGGGAACCAGGAAATGGCAGAGCTGTTGAATAAATACTTTGTATCAGTCTTCACGGTAGAAGACACTAATAGCATTCCAAAAATACTAAATAATCAAAGGGAAAAAGTGGGGGAGGAAATAATTACAATAACTATCACTAGCGAAAAAGTACTAGAGAAACTAATGGCGCTAAAGGCCGAGAAGTCCCCTGGACGTAATGGGTTGCATCCTAGGATATTAAAGGAAGTAGATAATGGATGCCCTGGTTGTAATCTTCCAAGAATCCTTAGATTCTGCAAAAGTCCCAGAGATTTGGAAAATGGGCAATGTGATACCCTTATTCAAAAAGGGGAGACAAAAAACAGGTATAGCTCAACATCTGTCATTGGGAAAATGTTAGTCTATTATAAAGGATGTAATAGCGGAGCATTTAGAAATACATAATATAATCAAGCAGAGTCAGCATGGCTTCATGAAAGGGAAATCATGCCTGACAAATTTATTAGAGTTCTTTGAGGAGGTAACAAGCAGGATAAATAAAGGGGAACCAGTACATAACATAGGAAATAGGAACGGGAGTAGACCATTTGGCCACTCAAGCCTGTTCCACTATTCAATAAAATCATGGTTGATCACCTTGTTTCGATTTCCACATTCCCATCTAACCTTGAAAAGCTTTGATTCTTGTTAGGCAAGGGAATCAAACTACCTCTGCCTTAAAAAAAATATTCAATGACCCTGCCTCCTCCATCTTCTGAGGCACAGAATTCCAAAGCTGCACAACCCTGAGAGAAAATAATTCTCCTCATCTCTGCCCCAAAAGGATGACCCCTAATTTTAAAACAATACCCCCTAGTTCTGGACTCACCCACGAGAGGAAACATCCTTTCGACATCTACCTAGCCAAGACCGTTCAGGATCTTGTATACTTCAGTCAAATCACCCCTCACTATTCCAAACTCCAGTGGAAAAAGCCCAGTCTGTCCAGCCTTTCCTCATAAGACAACCCACTCATTCCAGGTATCAATCTAGTAAACCTCCTTTGAACTGTTGCCAATGCAGTAGATGTCATATATTTGGATTTCCAAAAGGCGTTCGATAAGGTACCACATTATAAGGTTACTTAATAAGATAAGAGTCCATGGTGTTGGGGGTAGTATATTAGGATGGATAGAGGATTGGCTAGCTAATAGAAGACAGAGTTGGGATAAGTGTGGGCATTTTCAGGATGGCAACCTGTAGCTAGTGGAGTGCCATAGAGATCACTGCTGGGGCCACAATTATTTACAATATATATTAATGACTTGGATGAAGGAAGTAAATGTACTATCACCAAGTTTGCGGATGACACAAAAATAGGTGAGAAGGCAAGTGGTGAGGATGACACAGTCTACATAGGGATATAGACAGGTTAAGTGGGTGGGCAAAAACTTAGCAGATGGAATATAATGTGGGAAAATGTGAGGTTATGCACTTTGGCAGGAAGAATAGAGGAGAAAGACTGAAGAAAGCTGCAGCACAGAGGGGTTTGGGTGTCCTCATGCATGAATCACAAAAAGCTAGCATACAAGTTCAGCAGGTAATAGGGAAGGCAAATGGAATGTTAGCCTTCATTTCAAAGGGATTGGAGTATAAAAATAAGGAAGTCTTGGTAAAACTATACAAAGCACTAGTTAGATCACAGCTAAAATACTGTGAACAGTTTTGGCCACCTTATCTAAGAAAAGAAATTGGAGGCAGTCCATAGAAGGTTCATTAGGTTGATCTCCAGGATGGAGGGATTTTCTTATGAGGAGAGGTTGAGTAGGTTGGGCCTGTTCCCATTAGTGTTTAGAAGAATGAGAGGTGACCTTATTGAAACATGTAAGATTCTTAGGGGGCTTGACATGGTAGATGCTGAGAGATTGTTTCCCCTTGTGGGAGAGTCTCGGATCAGAGGGCATGATCTCAGAGTAAGGGATCGCCCATTTAAGACAGAGATGAGGAGGAATTTCTTCTCAGAGGATAGTGAATCTGTGGAATTCATTACTGCAGGGTGCTACAGAGGCCGTGTTGTTAAGTATATTCAAGGCTGAGATAGACAGTAAGGGAATCCAGGGTTATGGGAAAAAGGCAGGAAAGTAGGGTCGAGGATTATCAGATCAACCATGACCTCATTGAGTGGCGGAGCAGACTCGGGCCGAATGGCCTACTTCTGCTCCTACGTCTTATAATCCACGACAAATTTTATTGTGTAGCTATCGTTAACATTCAGTAGTATTACCATTGCCTTATCCATACCATCAATATTCTATGGGTCACCATTCGCCAAAGACTCAACTGGACCAGTCACATAAATTCTTTGGCTATGAGGGCAGGTCAGAAGTTGGGTATTCTGTGGTGAATGACTATCTAGAAGGCACAAGGCAGAAATCTAATGAATACTTTCAACTTGCTTGGCTGGGTGCAGTTGCCACAATACTCAAGCTAAACAACATCCAGGACAAAGCAGTTCAACTTGGTCAGGACCCAAGCTCCAGCTTAAACATCCACTCCCTCCACCGCTGGCATTGCATGACTGCAGTATGTAGTATCTGCAGGATTCACAGCATTGCGAGAGTAACTTCACCACATGTATTGCAACAGTTCAACAAGGCACACCACCGCATTCTTGAGGGCAACGACAGATGCGTAATAAAACACAAGAATTTTTTATTTTTAAAAAACTCATCCCCATTTTTGGCAGCATCGGCGGAGAAGAACAAAGTTGACGTTTCGAGTCCTCATGACCCTTCAACAGAACTAAGGAAAAATAGGAGAGGGGTATTTTTACTTAGTTCTGTTGAAAGGTCATGAGGACTTGAAACGTTAACTTTGTACTTCTCCGCTGATGCTGCCAGACCTGCTGAGTTTTTCCAGGTAATTCTGTTTTTGTTTTGGATTTCCAGCACCTGCAGTTTTTTGTTTTCATCCCTATTTTTACCTGATTTTTCCAATTAACAATAGTTAATATATATAATTATATAACACCTTTAATGGTGTCAAATACCTCAGGTGTGTAATAAGGCAAAAATTGACACTGAGCCAAAGGAGGGAATATTAGGATAGGTGTTCTACCCACCAACCTAGATTGTAACAACAAAGTCCAATTTTCCTGTGGCCATTTTATCTGTTTAGCTGTCTTCTCACATGAAATAAAGAATGCTTCAACATTTCTTTCTTCAAACTCTGGGAGAGTTTATACAAGTTTAAACATCTCCCCACTGGCTTCTGATGTGGAAATAAGTCCTTCCTCACCTTCTGGTGTCTCTTTTTTAAATAACCTGGAATTCTTTGTCTTTTTTTTTTCTTTCCTCCTTTTCTAATCTCACAACTTCTAATTCCCTCTCCTGTTTTCTTTTACTCTCCTGCCTTTCTGCCTGTTCCCTTTGGAATGCTCTTTCTCTTTCCTTTTCTTTTCCTGCTGCCTCTAGTTCTGATTTTTTTTCAATTGCAGTTGAATTTGAGCCCATTCCGACAACCCATCCCTTGGAGAACTCGGTCTGTTGTGCATACCTTCAATTATGTCTGGTTTCCTTACCCCTGCAAGTAATCTTAATTGTAACTTATCTGCCAATTCCATTAACTTAGCTTTATTAGTTATAATTTCAACTCCCAGACAAGTCTTAACAACTGCCAAAGCCATATTGCAGTCTCACCGCTTTATTAAAAAAAAACCTCACACCAACTCCTAAATTCAGAGTGTCCCTTGTACTTGTAACCTTAAGATTCAGATACTCCAAATCAATCAAGGAATTTCAAATATATCCCACAAAGAGCACCCAATTTTGTTATGGCACAGTGAATGGCAAATGCTGAGCTGCTCAAATCCAAGGGAAAGTTGAAACAGCTGCCACAACTGTTTTGCAATTTATATTTTATTTCAAGATGCGTGCCTTGAATTCGGTAGTAATAAGTCCACCAAGTCTTAGAGGTTTTTTACAAAACTAAATTAAACATTTATTAATAGAAGAAAAGATTTTAAGCACGTAGAGGTCTACAAAT
This sequence comes from Carcharodon carcharias, assembly GCF_017639515.1. Lineage (NCBI taxonomy): Eukaryota > Metazoa > Chordata > Chondrichthyes > Lamniformes > Lamnidae > Carcharodon > Carcharodon carcharias. The sequence goes on along the minus strand of NC_054487.1, from coordinate 53,107,926 downwards.
TACTACTACAATAACTCCTAAATCCCTTAATTAATCTCTCTCCCAGTTACACCTCTGTTAAGCAACAGTAAAAACAAATAAATTTCAACAGACCCAGGCAACACACACACTACCCTGGACAGTGATATTCACAGTGAGTTTTCTTAGCTTCAGTTCCTGTCAACAGCAACTTGAAGCATAGAGGCTGGAGGCTTTTCACACTTCTTAGATCTTAGAATGCATTCCTCCTTACACATAACCTCATCTCCTTTATACATGTTTTTCCCTTTTTAATGTAAATTCTATTGTTCCAATATGTCTTTGCGACTTTACTCTTCTCATAATATAAATATTTCATGGCACTCATATTATCAGTAACCTTTGGGAAAAGTAAACACACCCTTTGATTTAGCTTCTTATGGCTAGGTGTAACATCTTACTATATCTTTGAAATTCAAACTAACCTAATTTATCTAACAATGCAAATGTTCCTCACACCTCACATTCTAAAACTTCAGCCATGTTTACATATTTAGCATTTCAAACCTAGCTGCCCTTTTGATAACACAAAAGCTCCAGACCAGCTGCCTCCAATTTAATTAAACCACCTACACAGACATCCACACAGAGAAACTAATCCAAACCCCGCTCTTAACCTACCCTTACGATAAATCACAAAATTATGAAAATTATTATATTTTCCTGACGGAGCTGTTACAGGCTCCATGGGCCAAATGACAATCTGTGCTATACATTTTTTTGAGAAAATCATAGAAAACAATGTTAGGCATAGGGGGAGTTTGAAAGCAAATCAGCAATGAACATAGAACAATTTCAATAAGAATGCTTTTTATAGCAGACTAATAGTAAGATAGGCAAGACAGGGGTAGCCTGCTACGAGACGGAGCCAACTTTTAATGGTTAATAAGAAAATGTTGTTTCAAAAATGTTGAAACTAGTAAGCTAATGTTCAAATAGGGATGTTTAAAAATTAAGTTTGTGCATTTACCTAACAACAAGACAACCAATGGAAAGTATTCAAAAAGATATTTGGTGTGATACAAAATGAGTATTTACTACTTAAAGGCAAAGGCACCACTTGTGTATTTAGGCAACTGAGGTCAACAAATGAGCTAAGTGATAGTACCAAGCTAAATGAAAAGGCTGCACAAATGCAAGGAAAGGGGAAACTCTGGTGGACTTACTGTGCTATAAGAAGCAACTGCGGGATATATAGAAAGTAATGGCATACCAAAAATGAATAAGAAAATTTGAAAGGGGGAGACAGTGTAGTGATATTGTCCCAGGGCTGGCTCAGTTAGCTCAGTAGCTGAACAGCTGATTTGTGATGCAAAGACAGGCCAACAGTTCGGGTTCAATTCCTGTACTGGCTGAGATCATCCATGAAGGCCCTGCCTTCTCAACCTCAGCCCCTCGTCTGTGGTGTGGTGACCCTCAGGTTAAACTCACCACCAGTCTATGGTCCTCTGGGACTTTGGCGATTTTCATTTCAGTATTCCAGAGACCCAGGGTTATGCTCTGTGGTCATGGGTTCAAATCCCACCACGGCAGATGGTGGAATTTGAATTTGCTTTTAAAAATCTGGAATTAAAAGTCTAATGAAGACCATGAAACCATTGTAGATTGTTATAAAAAGCCATCTGGTTTACTAATGTCCTTTAGGGAAGGAAATCTGCCATCCTCACCTAGCCTGGTCTACATGTGATTCCAGATCCGACCCACAGTAATGTGGTTGACTCTGAAATGCCCTCCGAAATGGCCTAGCAAACCACTCAGTTGCATCAAACCACTAAAAAGTCAATAAAAAGGAATGAAACCGGACGGACCACCCAGCATTGACCTATGCACCGGAAACGACAATGGTAAACCCAGCCCTGTCAACCCTGCAAAGTCGTCCTTACTAACACCTGGAGGCTTGTGCTAAAATTGGGGGAGCTGAGTCACAGGCTCGTCCAGCAACAGCCTGACACAGTCGTACACAGATCAAGCCCCAGACACCAACGTCACTATTCTGTCCCACTGGCAGGAAAGACCCAGCAGAGGTGGCGGCACAGTGGTATACGGTCGAGAGGAAGTTGCCCTCGGAGTGCTCAACATTGACTCTGGACCCCATGAAGTCTCATGGCATTGGGTCAAACATGGGCAAGGAAACCTCCTGCTGATTACCACGTACCTCCCTCTCTCAGCTGATGAATCAGTACTCTTCCATGTTGAACACTCTTGGAAGAAGCACTGAGGGTGGCAAGAGCACAAAATGTACTCTGGATAGGGGACTTCAATGTCCATCACCAAAAGTGTCTCAGTGGCACCACCACAAACCAAGCTGGTTGAGTCCTAAAGGACATAGCTTCTAGGCTGGGTCGGCGGCAGGTGGTAAGTGAACCAACAAGAAGGAAAAACATACTTGACCACCTCCTCACCAACCTGCCTGCCGCAGATGCATCTGTCCATGATGGTATTGGTAGGAGTGACCACCACACAGTCGTTGTGGAGACGTGGTTCCGTCTTCACATTTAGGATGCCCTCCATTGTGTTGTGTGGCACTACCTCTAAGCTAAATGGGATAGATTTCGAATAGATTGAGAAACTCAAGACTGGGCGTCCATGAGGTGCTCTGGACCATCAGTAGCAGCAGAATTGTACTCAAGCACAATCTGTAACCTCTTGGCTGGGCATATCCCCCACTCTACCATTACCACCAGGCGAGGGGATCAACCCTGATACAATGAAGAGTGCAGAAGGGCATGCCAGGAGCAGCACTAGGCATACCTAAAAATGAGGTATCAACCTGGTGAAACTACAACACAGGGCTACTTGTGTGCCAAACAGCATTAGCAGCAAGTGATAGACAGAGCTAAGCGATTCCACAACCGACGGATCAGATCTATGCTCTGCAGTCTTGCCACATCCAGTTGTGAATGCGGTGGACAATTAAACGACTCACTGGAGGAGGAGGCTCCACAATATCCCTCAATGATGGAGGAGCCCAACGTATCAGTGCAAACAGTAAGGCTGAAACATTTGCAACAATCTTCAGCCAGAGGTGCCAAGTGGATGATCCATCTCACCCTCCTTCAGAGGTCCCCAGCATCACAGATGCCAGTCTTCAGCCAATTCGATTCACTCTGCGTGATATCAAGAAACGTTTGAAGGTACTGGATACTGAAAAGGCTATGGGCCCTGTCAGTATTCTGGCAATAGAACTGAAGACTTGTGCTCCAGAACTTGCCACGCCCCTGACCAAGCTGTTCCAGTGCAGCTACAATACTGGCATCTACCCGGCAAGATGGAAAATTGCCCAGGTATGTCCTCTACACAAAAAGGAGGACAAATCCAACCTGGCCAGTTGCTGCCCCCATCAGACTCTGTCCATCATCAGTAAAGTGATGGAAGGGGTCATCAACAGTGCTATCAAGCAGTACTTGCTTAGCAATAACCTGCTCACTGACGTTCATTTTGGGTTCTGCCAGTGTAATTCCACTTCTGACCCCGTTACAGCCTTGGTTCAAATATGGACAAAAGAGCAGAGCTTCAGAGGAGAAGTGAAAGTGACTGCCCTTGACATCAAGGCAGCATTCAACCAAATGTGGTATCAAGGAACCCTAGCAAGACTGGAGTCAATGGGAGTCGGGTGGAAAGCTCTCTACTGGTTGGAGTCATATCTAGCTCAAAGGAAGATAGTTGTGGTTGTTGGGGGTCAATCATCTCAGTTCCAGGACACCACTGCAGGAGTTCCTCAGGGTAGTGTCCTAGGCCCAACCATCTTGAGCCGCTTCATCAATGACCTTCCTTCCATCATAAGGCCAGAAGTGGGGATGTTTGCTGATGATTGCATAATGTTCACCATTCGCAACTCTTCAGATACTGATGAAGTCCATGTCCAAATGCAGCAAGACCTGGACAATATCCAGGCTTGGGCTGACATGACAAGTACCATTCGCGCCACACAAGTGTCAGGCAATGACCGACTGCAACAAGAGCAAACCTAACTATTGCCCCTTGATATCCCATTCCAGGGTCAAAATTCTGGAACCTGCACCTGAACAGCACCATGTGTACCTACACCACAGGGACTGCAGCAGTTCAAGAAGCCAGCTCTCCGCCACCTTCTCAAGGACATCTAGGTTTGGGCAATAAATGCTGGCCCAGCCAGCAAAGCCCACATCCTGTAAATGATTAAAAAAAATTCAATGGCATGACCATTGCTAATCCCCCACTATCAACATCCTGGGAGTTACCATTGACCAGGAACTGAACTGGACTAGCCATATAAATACTGTGGCTACAAGAGCAGGTCAGAGGCTAGGAATCCTATGGCGAGTAACTCACCTGATTCCCCAAAGCCTGTCCACCATATACAAGGCACAAGTCAGGAGTATGATGGAATACTCTACACTTGCCTAAATGAGTGCAGCTCCAACAACACTCAAGAGGTTTGACACCATCCAAAGCAGCCCGCTTGATTTTTCACAAACATTCACTCCCTTCACCACTGACGCACAGTAGCAGCAGTATGTGCCATCTACAAGATGCCCTGCAGGAATTCACCAAGGCACCTTGGACAGCCCCTTCCAAACCCACGACCACTACCATCTAGAAGGACAAGGACAGCAGATACATGGGAACACCAGCACCTGGAAGTTCCCCTCCAAGCTACTTACCATCCTGACTTGGAAATATATCGCCATTCCTTTACTGTCGCTGGAGCAAAATCCTGGAACTCCTTCCCTAATGCACAGTGGGTGTACCTACACCATGTGGACTAGAGTGGTTCAAGAAGGCAGCTCACCACCACCTTCTCAAGGGCAATTACGGAAGACCAATAAATGCTGACCTAGCCAGCGATGCTCCCACCTTGTAAGTGAATTTTTAAAAAGCTAATACAGAAGTTTTTTATAAATATATAAAGAACAAGAAAGGAAGGGGAATATGGATCTGTTGAAGACAGACGCATGCACTTTATAGACAAAGAAGCAAAAGGCAGACCTTTTAAATGAGTACTTTGTGTCTGTGTGCATTGTGGAGGTAGAGAGCAAAATGCCAGCAGTACAAGGAAACTTAAAAATATGATAAGGCAAGGAACTTAATAGATTTAATCTAAGTAATGATGCTTTAGTAATGATGGTTCCAGAGTATTAAAAGATATAAATGAGGAAATTGCAGATGCATCAATCAGAATTTTTCAGTGCTCCATAGATTCAGGATTTGTATCCTTGCATTGGAAATTTGTAAACAGCACTCCAGTGGATAACTAGAAACCCATCAGTTTAACATCAGTTGTGAGGAAATTGCTGCAATTTATCAATGTTACTGAGCACTTGAATAAATATGAGCTGATCTAAGAGAATCAGCATGGATTTGTGTTGAGCTGGTCAAGGCTGACTTAACTAGTTGAATTTTATAAGGTGATACTCGCATGACAGATAGTCTATGGATGTTGTTTATATGGATTTCAAGGAGGCATTTGTTAAGGTTTCGCACAACATATTAACAAAGCTAGATCACACACAATTGGATGTAACCTTGTGGCATGGGTTGGTAATTGATTGGGAGCTAGGAGACAGAGCTTAGGGATGAAGGGAATGTCCTCTGGTTGGAGGGAGAAAACGAGTTCCGCTGGAGCATCAGCTTTTCACCATATATGTTAAGGGTTTGGATGAAGGGATAGAGAGAATTATCAAGTTTATAATTCACAGCAAGTAAATTCAGTAGACGGGATAGGAAGGTACAAAGGAGCATGGGCGAAGTGACTGGGCAAAACTACGTAAGTTGGAGTTTGGTGTGAGGTCATCCATTTTGGATGTGAGAAAGGCAAATCAAAATATTTTCTTAATGGTGAGAGACTAGAAGTTGTAGAAGGGCAAAAGGATTTGGGTGTCTATACTTATAGGCCAATAAAAGTTACTGCACAGGTTAAAAAAAACAAAACAAAAGGACTAATGGACTAATCATCTGTCCTGATGATGCCACTTTCAAAAGCAGTTCCTCTGACATGTCTTCCTTCTTCCTTAACCGAGGTTTTCCACCCACGGTGGTTGACAGGGCCCTCAACCATATCCGGCTCATCTCCCGTGCATCCACCCTCACACCTTCCTCTAACTCCCAGAACCATGATAGGGTCCCCCCTGTCCTCACCTATCACCCCACCAGCCTCCGCATTCAAAGGATCATCCTCCGCCATTTCCGCCAACTCCAGCATGATGCCACCACCAAACACATCTTCCCTTCACCCCCCCGGCGGCATTCCGCAAGGATAGTTCCCTCCAGGACACCCTGGTCCATTCCTCCATCACCCCCTACACCTCAAGCCCCTTCCACGGCACCTTCCCATGCTACCGCAGAAGGTGCAACACCTGCCTCTTTAATTCCCCTCTCCTCGCCGTGCAAGGGCCCAAACACTCCTTTCAAGTGAAGCAGCATTTCACTTGCACTTCCTTCAATTTAGTCTACTGCATTCACTGTTCCCAATACGATTTCCTCTACATTGGAGAGACCAAACGCAGACTTGGTGACCGCTTTGTGGAACACCTTCAGTCTGTCCGCAAGCATGACCCAGACCTCCCTGTCGCTTGCCATTTCAGCACTCCACCCAGCTCTCATGCCCACATGTCCATCCTTGGCCTGCTGCATTGTTCCGCTGAAGCTCAACACAAACTAGAGGAACAGCATTTCATCTTCCGACTAGGCACTTTACAGCCTTCCGGACTGAATATTGAGTTCAACAATTTTAGATCATGAACTCTCTCCTCCATCCCCAGCCCCTTTCTGATCCCCTTTTTTCCAATAATTTATATAGATTTTTCTCTTCCCACCTAATTCCATTATTTTTAAATGTATTTCCATCCATTGTTTTATCTTTGCCTTTTAGCCTGTTTCGATCCCTAGCCCCACCCCACCCCCCACTAGGGCTATCTGTACCTTTATTATCCTTAGATAATATCACCAACTTCAACACCTCTTTGTCCTTTTGTCTATGACATCTTTTGGTTATCTCCACCTATCACGGTCCCTCTATCCAGCTCTACTTGTCCCAACCGCCCCCCCCCCCCCTTAAACCAGCTTATATTTCACCTCTTTTCTATTTTTCCTTAGTTCTGTTGAAGAGTCATACGGACTCGAAACGTTAACTGTGTTCCTCTCCGCAGATGCTGTCAGACCTGCTGAGTTTTTCCAGATATTTTTGTTTTTGTTTTGGATTTCCAGCATCCGCAGTTTTTTGCTTTTATCTTTGGACTAATGGAATGTTAGCCTTGATCTGAAGTGGGTTGGCATATAAGAACGAGGAATTGTTTCAGTTGGATGCCTAATTAAACCCCATCTGGAATTCAGTTGAAGGCACTGAACACTGGAAAGGATACATTTGTTTTGGTAGGGGGTACAGTAACATGACAGTTTTACCTTTGGTCCATTGTGAAAAAATTAGCACAGACCTCATTTCAAATGAAGCTTCTGGGTGCATTTAAGACCCAGGTTGATAAAATATATTTGCTTTGGTTGGAGCTTGCAATTTAGGCCCTGGTGTCTCTAAATTGAAAGCTTAATCATATTAGTTGCATAGTGAATTTTTTTTAAATACATTAATCCTAAGCAATTTTATGTGCAGCAGAACATATGCATTGAACAGTTAGGACCATTATTAAGTAATCACTTGGTGAGAAAGTTGTTTCGTGAATTAAAGTATAATGCTGCTTGCCACTTTTTTTCAATTGAAGACCATACTATTATCACAAACACATAATTGATCCAAATGGAAATTATTCAATGGCAAAATGTTAACGAGATTTGCTTTTGTTTACTGTGATAAATTTGTTTTCCTTGTAATACAAGAGAGCTACTAGGGAATTTATTAAATGGTGGCACATATGTGATTGCAAATAACTTTCACCCAGAAAATAAGCAAATGCAAAATCTCCATCACAGCAGACTTGACGCTTGGTAGTCTAGAATTTTAAACAGCTGAATCATTTTAATTATGATCTTACGGAGAATTAATGTCTGGAACTGAGGAGCTATAAAGGCCGAATGTTTGCACTGTTATAACAGAAGGGAATCTGGCATGATTAAGTTCTTAGGATAGAGTAAGGGCTGACTGTAAAAACAGCAAATTAATCTATTTTCATTTTCTGATTCAGCAAACAGAGTAATTTATATTTTTCTGCAGTCTTTATTTTAAAAAGGGGCAGAGAAAGGTGACACAGAAGACCAAATTAGTGCTCGGGACCTTCACACGCAGAAAGCACCAGATACACATACGATGCCATATGAGTTTGGATGGTTTAGAACAGTGGCTCTCAAAGTGCCTGAGGTTGCAGCAGATGTCTCTAGGGGATATGTTTCTCTTAATAGTGTAATGGCAGATTTTCAGGAATGAGAATATTTTTTCTGAGCTCTGACTCCCCTTTTCCTTGGTTCAGGGGTTTCCAAGCGTAAGTGGCTCGGGTGCTCAGGCTCATGCACCACCACTCACCTTCTCACTGCTCCTCAAATCACAGGTTGTTTCTCTCATGTGTTTGTTGCTAATAGGCATACTAGTGAGATGCAGTTGTGCCTATTAGCAGCAAACATGGGAAAGAAACAATTTGTGGTCAGAGGAGTGACGAGAAGGTGAGGAACAGTGCATGAGCCTGAACAGTGCAGTGGTACGAGAGCAACAGATGCTGGCCGAAACACTGTTCAAGTGGGAGAGGCGGCTGCTTGACCTACAAGCCAGCGGACTGCTGGACGGACACAGCCTGCCTGGCCGAGGCCATCACCTTGGAGCCATAACAAAGATACAAAGGAGTGAGTAGGTTTAGAGGGTTTGGGAAGAGGGGCTGCTGAGTGAATGAGTAGGGTGGGAGGGGAAGGTTAGGAAGAGAGGCTTCAAGTGCTTATGTTCCAACAAACAAGCCCACCCATCATGTTAAAGGTAAGTAAAACAAAATTATTATAGGCATAGGTTTACCTGTAATTTGTAAATATAATGATGTACAAAACGCGTGGCTGTTAGATAGGTAGTTTAAAAAAAGAAACTGCCTGTAGGGTTACGCTATTAGTTGGTAAATCTAAGTGGTGTAGACAACCTAAAATGCTTTGGAACAGCTGCTGTAGAATGTGCGAATAAGAGACCTAATGTCTGTTTATGGTTCCGCCTTGCAAATTTTGTTTGCCCTGAACAGAGCAGAGCATGCTCCGTTCACGTTTACCTGACCTATATATAACCTAACTTGCAATATTTAAAGGCACTACTGGAAGCCACCATCAAGAAGGTACATTTTTGAAAATGTTGATCTTAACGTGTAACCCAGAAGGGCTGGAGTCCTAACATTTCCAAAAATTGGTCATTTTGTTACTGTGGATTCAGTCTTCTTAAGACTCGATTTTACAATTTTTCTGAAATAGTAAAAAAAAAAAGCTATATAAGTTTTTGCTGCCAGCAAATACATAGTTGATACCATGAGATCTATGTATTTGCTGGCAGCAAAAAATCATATAGCTTTTTTTTTTACTATTTCAGAAAAATTGTAAAATCGAGTCTTAAGAAGACTGAATCCACAGTAATAAAATGACCAATTTTTGGAAATGTTAGGATTCCAGCCCTTCTGGGTTACACGTTAAGAGCAACATTTTCAAAAATGTACCTTCTTGATGGTGGCTTCCAATAGTGCCTTTAAATATTGCAAGTTAGGTTATATATAGATCACAGTTGAGTGCAATTGGCTGAGACATATTAGCACTACATAGACCTGAACAAGTAGCATACCATTCAGAAAACATTGGCTCAGATCTTCCCGTCGCTGGATCGTTGAAGACTGGATGTATTCCATAAAATGTGCTACATGACCCCTCGGAAGTTCCAATGCCCTGACTCCATGGGAATTGCACAAGAAGTTTGAACTGCCGATGGGCAATTCTCCTGCTCTCTCAGACCCTCCAAAAAAGTCTCCGGCTCTAAGTTAGAGTCAGACACCTGGATAGTTACCGATGGAAAATCCTAGTCTAATTCCTGGGTAACCACAACTGAGCCCCCCCTCCCCTTCACTTGACCTAACTAATCCACACCGCCTGACTCCCCTTGTGACCCACCCAACCCGATCTCATCACCCTACTCCCTTACCCACCATACCCCCCTACCACTTACCTCACCCAACCTACCCATTGACACACCTCCACATTCACTCACCCATGCATTCGTACACTCATTCACTAACACATTGAGCAGCTTTGGGACAGTTTAACGTACCAGAATATGGCAGATAGTGCCGTAAATAGGAGCGTAGCTTCTGCGCAGAAAATCACCACTGCTCCCTCCAAGCTTTCCTGCGCTGAGTTCTGCAGAATCCTCCATCGGAAGATTGGCCAGAAAAATCAAAGGAAGGTAAGTCGATTGTTTTTCTGTCTGACCTGGGCCGGAAACAGGGGTTCCAACCCTGATCATAAGATTTAGGCCAATGTTTTTAAGAGATTATTTCTCATCAGAATTGCCTTCAAGGAAAAGGATGGATCTGAATGCCATGTAAACATTAGAAGACAAAAGGGATTACCTTTTATTGGATTCATTTGTATGCTTGATTTTTCTTGTGCTTGTTGGTTCATAATTTTTAAATGCTATGAAGAGAGTTTTCTGTGCAGTAGTTCTCCCTCATCATTGTGTTTCATGCTGTAGAACAGCTACTTCGTGGCAGCAGGGGAGCAGACATTTTGTATAGGATTCTCCCTAAAATGACAGCATAAAGCTGCAGTGCAATGATGCCTTCAACAGGAACATTGGCAGAAATCCTATACATAATGCTACAATAGAAGAGTTCTGCACAGGATCCACTCCTTGACATCAGGAGATTTGAGACTACTGCCAATTGTAAGTTTTAATCAACAATAGAGTTGCTGTTTTTTTTCTTGAAATAGCACAAACAAGAAAACTGAAAACCCCTGGTTGGGTAATGCGCAACCACACTGACAGTCAAAATAATAAATAGGGTGATTTTGCAGTCAGTTGAATGTGCTTTGGTGTTTCTGAAATTGGCTCTGCACTGAATATTAGACATAACTGGGATCTGGTAAATTCTGTTCATGATGTTTTGTACAGAGAAACTATTTTGTAGGTGGGAATTTAGTAATAAAACCATATAATGTGAACTGGATTACTGCCACCACATGCTGCCAGATGAAAGACTCGGCCTTTTTATCACTGATTGCAGAGAAGCACAAGATCTTTATGCCTGTCAAGTTCAAACATATTACATCTCTGAAACAATTATAAATAACAGAATATCACCACTAGTTGAAGGTAGATTCAAGCAGCTGAAGTGCACCCTTCTGTTCAAGGCACAGTTTCTTTAATAAACAATGTTAACTCGTAAGTTATAACAGAAGTTGAAGTCTTTTGCCACCGTATCTATACGGATTGCCAAGTAACCTAAATGGTTCGACACTTGACTCCCAGTGGTTATATATTTACCTTTAAAGCCCAGCCGTTACCTTATTATCAAGGAAGGTTATGATGCTGTTACTGAATTTGGTGTTTTTGAATTTAAGTAACTTTAAACTATGACAGATATGGATTAAGAATCTGATTTTGTTCATGGAACAGCATGTAGACAGTAAAGTAGATGATTTTAGGCAGTATGTAATCTACAAGAATAAAGCTTTGCCAGGTAATCAACATAATTTGAAACATGAGATGCATAGGTCTCAAATCAAATATGTTTCACAACGTAATGCTGAAGAAAGTAAGCATCAAATAACTGTCTCCTCTCTTTGCTGCCGTGGCCATACTGTGCTAATAAAGGGGATGAGATTACAGAAAATAGCAGAGAGTGATGCTTAAGCAGACCATTTCTTTGAACAAAAGTTTCAGTGCCCTAGAATCATCAGTTAATTGAACTAAGTAGTAGTAAATATACCCCACTTGAATTGTTATTTTATTTCCATTTTATTGAATTTCTGTCAAGCTTGCTATGGGATTTTATTTGCTTGGTCTAACCTTTACATGTATGATTACCAATTTATTGGTATGTCAGGCCAAAGGGCAAAAGCTACATCTAAACATACATAGTGTACTACAAAACACTGAAACATACTTTTATCACAATTGCAGAATATTTGAAAATGAGTTATTTTAATAAAATAATCTGTGATGTTGTATCCTCTTTTTGTGATATTTTGACTTGTCCAAGAAAAGCACTAGTGTGTTGATGTAATTTCAGCCCTGAAAGATGGTGTCTTGTTGATTTCATTGTGTGTTCATTGGGTAATATGAAGAAACTCTTGAGATTTCTCAACATTTGTTGGGGGTGATTGGCAACACAATATAAGTTTAACCCAGTTGAAGAATATGATTTGACAATTATTGCTATTTTTACTGTTTGCATAAATAGTGATTGTTTTACCATGTAACTTGGCAAGAGGTGTCATGAAGATAAATGTTATTGAGAGTAGAATATCATAGCTTTGGTTTGGTGTTGTTTTTCATCGTAAATTTTAGTTGCTACTGGTAAACGTGTCTTGTCCACGGTCATCGGCAGAATGGGAGCTGGGAAGAGTTGAGGCAATAAGAGACTCAAAATGGGGATAAAGAGGCATCAGTGGAAACCATACAAACTGGAAAAGAGGAGAGGTAGAGTTGTTGAAAATTGCAGGAGTGGGGAACTAGAGGCAGAGTGATGCTTTCAAGCCCAGGAACAGCTGAACACGGGGCATAAGGAAGTTGGGAAGCATGTAACGAGAGAGCCACACAAGGTTGAAGGGCAGTAAGTGGTGGTAGATGAACTTCTGTGGGCAAAACAACCTGAACCTGCACCAGGTGAGTGGTAGGTAACCATGTGGAGCTAATAATCTGTAATGGGAAAAATGAAGGAATACTGAAAATTTAAAAGAAGTACAGTAAAGTCCTGCCGTTGTGATTTCCCCTTTTGCGAATTCCCTTATCCGCGCAAAAGTCTTTGCACACCAGTTCACCCATTGCGGGCCCAAATTCACTTATCCACAGTTTTAAAAATAAAAAAATAGCAGCCATCTTTAGAAAATGCTGAGAAAAGAAAAACCGCCTGAATAAAGTTTTAAAAAAAGGGAAGCTATCCATGACGTATTTCCTGCAGCCAGCCTCTTTCCCCCATCCCCCACCGATATGGCTCCGGCAACAAGAAATCCCCATGGCCCTGATCGCAGTCCACCTTCACTTTCAAGTAAAGTGCCGCAAGTGTGACAAATTTTACATTTTTCTTGTTTTATTAAACAATTTCTCCAGTAAAGTTCTCTTTAAATTTATTAAGAACATGTTTTTTTTTCTTGCCTCTGACCCTTTCTACATGTAAAATTTTAGGATGGCTGGAACCTATCTAATTGATTCCCATTGTAAAGTATGCTCTTCGTTCATGATTTCACTGTTTACAAGGTTTTGCAGGAGCGTAACCCCTGCAAACTGGAGGGCTTTTGTACTTTTTTTTAAAAGCACTTAGCTGGGAGTAGGGAGCTAAAGTGGCCGAGTCCATTTTCACGATTGGGAAGGTAAGCATGGGAATTGCTCTGTAGCGCCATCCAGTAACTAAAGTTGGAACTGCAGTAGTCAGCGCCACAATAGCAGTGAGAACATCACAAACTACCACATACATTTGAAAATTTAAATTAGGTCAGCGTTATCTATTATCGGAAAAGGATTAGATAGAACTTTTCAGCACATTACAAATTTGATAGAAGTTCAATGTTTGTATATGATAAATTCATTCACTTTAAAATTCAAAATATTCAAAACAATACATCTGTTTTGTAGATATTTTAGAACACCCTCAAACTGGTTGGTTGATGCGTGATCTAAGAGTTGCACGCATGTGGCAAATATATTTATAATGTGTTAAAATTTGCATATACTGCAGATAATATAAAACTTTGTTCTAAATCATCTGCCATCAAGTCTTAATGTTGGCTGTCCCCCAATTCAAGGATGACATCTACTCAAGGTTCATGAGTTTCTGCTATGGGTCTTCATGTAACTGAATAAACCAATTGTCAACTCAAATATCTTTGGGCAGATGGGGCAGGTCATCCCACGAAGTAGTCAAATCCAGAATGCAGGATTTGCTTCCTTTTCTGTCCTCCTCTACCTCATCATTAAGCTGCATCAAAGCATGATGCAGTTTAATGGACAAATTGTCTCCATTCTGAACAATCGATAGCGAGCTCCGTCCAGCCATTAATGTCAATGCTGCCACACTTCAAGGAGAACTTCATTGTGTCTTTGAAATGTTTCCTTTGTCTTCATCTGCAACATTGGCTATTTGAGAGTTGACACAGCCTGGCAGGCGAGACTGTTTTCAGCCACTGGACACAGTGTCCAGCCTATCACATTTGATTTTGCAGAAGTTTTGCCTGAATGCCTGTGGAGCTGGCGTCAAGAAACATTTGTTCAATGGTTCTCCCATTGAATCTAGAGAATGCAGCAGCGGCATCACTGATGGAGTCTTGATAATGTTCAAAAATTGATGAAATTTCAACAGATATATAGTTTTAGAGTCCCGAATGAGGATTTTAGAGAATGAAGTCTTCCTGGTTGCTATCCATTCACAGTCTACACCTTGTGTAGAGCTCTGAGGTCTTTGCTTGTAATGAGTGCAATTGTGTTTCTAGATGGTAAAACATTTCAGAGGTCAGGTTCTAGGCTGATAACTGGCAATTGATTTCTATTCTGTTAAAATGTTCTAAAGTAGGATGTTTCCACTCACCTTAATAACCAAAGTAAAATCAAATTATTCAGTAATTTAAATAGTGATATGATAAGTAGTTAATTTCAAAGGTTTATTTTATCGCTACATTTACACATATGCAAATCCACCAATAAGCCCTACACATGGTATTATTGTTATGTTAAAATCTATAGCCTACATGTACAATTCTGTTTTTAAGTTAGATGAACTTTAGCACTCAAGATGTTACATAATCCAGGGATGAGAAATTCAGACTTTTGGATCATGGAAATCTGCCCTTTTAATTTTTTGTCCAACCTCCACCTGACCTGTGGAATCCGTCGCTCAGTCCTGCTCTTTATTCTGCCACCAATTTGACACACTTTCAGTCTATGGGAGATGGAGGCTGTGCCCCCAATAGCCACTGTTCCCATCTGCAGCCTGCAGAGTGCCTTCCTCAACTGGAATCTCTTCCTTCTTGTCACCTCCAATGCAGGAGTCGCTGTTGATAGCTCAGGACGGCTGAATCTTCTCGTTAAGTCATGTTACCAATGGAGCGACTCGGCCCTGATCCAACCCCAGTCCACTTCTCAGCTTCAGGCTCCAGCCTCAGGAGGGAGGGAAATTCTAGAGGTTCATGATCGCAACCACATCCTGCCCTTGGCAGCAGACACCACTTTGCACTGCCTCTGGCTCGGCCTACTCGGGGACCCCAGCACTATTCAAGCACCCAATGATGGAATAGGCTTCACTTCTTGGCCTGCTGAGTTCTGAGGCCCCCAGGGCCTGAGCCCCTATCCCAGGGAAGGTGGCTCCCCCTACCCTGGCAGTGCGGATCCAAGTGGTGCCAGCCGAGGAGGAGCTGCAGCCATAACTGACGAGCAGGGAGGACGTGGCAGAGCAGTGGCTGGAGGAGCTGCTGGTTGGGAGTGAGGAGGTGCTGTTGGAGCAGCTGCAGGTCCAGGAAGCAGGACAAAGAGGGGAGCAAGGGCGCGGGAACAGGGGGATCCATGGCCTAGGGTTTGGTCCCTGACAATTGCTTCTGTCCCACATCAGTCAATGTCTTAAAGGTTTAGGATTTGACTCCAGTTTACAAAATGTTTCCTTTTTATCCATCATCCATTACCACTACTTTTCCACCCCAGCTCCCCCACATCCGAGCAAGATGGAGAATCCAGGCGAAGGGGGGGAGGGAGGGGAGGGAGGGATGAGTGAATGGGAGTGTGTAGGGAAAGATTAAGTCATGGGGAGGGGAACATGAGTGAGTGGGGGGGGCTGAGTGGGATGGGAGGGTGGGCATAAGTGAGTGCCCCACGGTGGAAGTGGGCTGGGAAGAGAGTTGTGTGTCATGGCGGGGAGAGGAGCTGATTGTGAGTGTGTGTGTAGAGAGAGGAACCTCGCTAAGTCTTCTGTCATTTGTGGAATATGGCGAATTTGGCTGAAAGCTCCATGCGGACATAAAATCATAACATTTTTACAAATTACTTTAAAACTCATTTTCGTATATATATGACGTATTATGTGTTGATCTATGTGAGCTTTAATAATATACCAAATGTGTCTAGGGTTACATTAATTTTCAAGTTATTTATATAACATAAATAATATATTTTCATGGGATGTGGGCATCGCTAACAAGACCTGCCTTTGTTGCCCATCACTAATTGGCCTTGAGAAGATGGTGGTGAGTTAAAATAGGGTCACATTAGAAAATAGTTTGTAAGGCACTGCCTTTGTCCTTTGCTTCACTTCGCATGTATAAAATCCAGCAAGATCAAATTCTGTTGTTGGTATGGACTTCATCTTGTATTACAGGTGCTAACTGCACTGAATGCTGAAATGCTGAGGTACTTTTATATAAATGCATTGCCCCACAGTCTTGACAGCAATAGAAGGTAAACAAAGAGAAAACTAATGTTTCTACCCACTTGGAGTCTAATGATTCCACCCATTTAAAATGGCCTAGAAGTATTTGCATTTCACTGCAGATCATAGAAAGTGCTATCATCACATGATCCTTGTCACAAAAATATTTTCGACCTTTTTGGTTTCGGCCACTTACGCCTCTGACAGTGTAAATGAAAGCTTGAGTGGTACAAGTATTAAATGGGCTATAATGGAACTCCAAAGCAATAAAGAACTTCAGTATGACAGATTCTTCAATGTTCCCTATTCATTAAAACACATGAAATAGAAGCTTACTTTTACAAATGGCATTTATTCAAGTTAATATTTCTTGGCGTTTTTTAATACATTATTAGAAACCATGTTTCTCCATTCAGCAATACTGTGTCAAAATGTTAGTAAAATTTGTGTTATCCGGCACTGTACCAACCAGAACTCTCTTTAGTAACCAGAATTTCTGACAACTCGATCCTTTTTAAAAATAAAATCAACTGCTAAACTCACAGGTAAACTCATGGCCAAAGAGACAAGGATAAACCAGGAAGTTAAATACCAGCGTGCAGGAATTTGAAAATCGGCCAAAGGTTTAAGTCAGTTCTCCAGAGCTTCTGTAACACCTGAGCTAAGAGAAAAAGACAGTGCTGGCATTCTGATTCCAGCAACCTGATCAGGAAAATCAAGATTCCACAGCCCTCTCACGAGGGAGCCAGGATTTGATTGAGAAATCGTGTGTCTCATGATCAATTCGCAGGAGTTGGCACGTCTGGGGACGACAGCCAGCCGAGTCACAAGTTAATATATCTACGGATGCAGTGAGAGGCTTAGTCACAGGCTAATGTATCCACAGAAATGTTGACAGCTCTGTTCCTATCCTGTACTTGTGCTGGAGTTTCAGACGCTCCAATTTCAACAACCGAAGAGCTGTCTCCCTGCTCTCCCTATAAGATGGATTTTATGTGGTATTGCATACCACAAGGTCACCCTGGATTTGTTGAAAATGAATCTCCTTAGGTAACCGGCACCACCCATTTCCTGTGCATGCCAAATAATAGATTTTACTGTATATTTTGCAAGGTTCATAGCACACTGTGCTTTATTACATGATTGTTATATAGCATTATGCACCACCTTACCATGATTTGACAAACAATTTTTAAACCACAATGAAATAACCTTGGAAATTTCTTTTTTGTTTTGCAGAGTGTGTACAAATGTGATTTCCTCAATCTTCAGTTGCAGCAGCCCCTCCAGCTTGCTCAAGATGCAATAGATGCCTTTCTCAAGCAGCTAAAAAATCCTATTGACTCCCTCCCAGGAGAGCTGTTTCATGTTGTTGTTTTTTCTCTTCTACTGTCTTACTTTCCTGCCCCTTACCAACGCTGGATCTGCTGTAAGAAAGCCCATGAACTTCTTGCACTCCATGGTTTGCTCCTTATAATCACACCTGATTCTTCTCACCAAAACCGTCATGCCTATATGGTTAAGAGCTGGAAAATTGCCATTGAATCTTTGGGATTCAAACGGTATAAATATGTTAAGTTCTCCCATATGCATCTCTTAGCTTTTCGGAAAATTTCTCTGCAGACAACAAGTGACCTGGTCAGCAGAAATTACCCAGAGATGCTATTTATTCCACAGGATTTCAATAACGTGGATGAAGAGGAATACTTGAACACCAGCTGTCAAGATAGATCAGAACTGGAAGATGACCAAATAGCTTACAGTTTTTTAGAGCTACCTGACGCCCCATATGACTCGGACTCTGGAGAGAGCCAAGCAAGCTCTATTCCATTCCATGAAATGGATGATCCAGTTTTACTTTTAAGCTAACCTAGGACTTGTAGTTATTTGCTACCAGAGCTGCTATGTTGCCAAAATAGTTCTGCTGCATTATATAACTCTCTTATACAGAACATGCAGTACAGTTTGCACTTAGAAAATTTGAAAAGTTTATAAAGTGGAATATCCTTTTTCTATATTTGTTAGAAAAATGAAAGCATTCAAGGGATACATAAACAAAACAAACACCTAGTAATGTTCTTAAGGAAGCAACAATATCAGTGTGAGTTGACAAAAGAAACTGACTTCTTAATGATATGGTAAAGTAAATGTCTGATACTGCAGTGTATTTTTGTCAGCCTTGTCAATTGAAAGTCACCCTGTTAACCTTGAAGAATTCAGAGGTTTTACGAGTGGCGATGTCATTGTATTCACAAATACAGGAGAAGCAACAAAATTATGACTATAACAGTGTAGGTGATAGAATCTAAAGCCAGGAAAAAAAAACTCAAAGTAAAAATGTATTTATGGTACTTAGAATTTCAGTTAATGGGCGCCTTCCATGCTTTATCATTCTATGATTCCAAATTTTACTTGAATGATTACATTGTTGCACTCCTATATATTACCAACTTATTTGCTGACAGGGGCATCACTATATGGGATACCAATTCTGGAACAAGTGTTGTTTACCCCTAATTTTGTTGCTTTGGCAAATTTGGAAGGAAAAAGAAAGAAAAACTTCTTTTAAGAAGTTAAACTTCTGCTGGCTGCCTATAGTTAGGCTATAATTCACACTACTACTGTGTGTAACTGTGCAGTTAGTCACACAAAATTCAATGTTAAATTTTCTTGACAAGCAATTTGCTCTGTTCAGTTTTTGAACAAACTGGCATTGGTCTTGTTGAAAAGTGTATGCCATCTTGTCCTTGCGATCTTTGGCTGATGACCTTGCAAGAAAAGGAAATCACTGTATCGAGATGTGTAGTCAGCATCTGTTGTAAAGCTGTGGGGAGGTAAATTGAGGAACAAAACTAGAGCCTCTTTGCAAAATTATGTGCCACAAAAGAGGACAATTGCCTAAAATTTGTGTCTGTTGTATTGTATACATCTGTGAGTAGTTAGTAGATTTTCTTGTTAGTATTCTTTTCTAGCACGTTGAACAGACTGGTAAATGCATGTATATTACCCGGTTATTAGCAGATGGCACTTGTCTGGAAAAAAATCTGCATCTATGCAGCCAAAGGAATGAAGCAAAAAGTGTGATTTTTTTTTCCCCGATTAGATTATTGAACATATAAGTTAACAGTTGCCAGTAAACGTATAGAATGTAATGGCTTATTTTTAATCGTCATTACAACTGTGCTAAAATAGATTACACTCAAATTAACAAACTCATTGATATGATACTCAATTTTTTCACTAAACATACTTTGTTTAATAAGGCCAGCACTGTCACTTCTGGAAAATTGGTCAAAGAATATTATGACACATTCTCACTGAAGTTTTTAGCTGCAGACGAAAGGGTAAAAATCTTTCCCTCTCAATATACAAAGAATCATCTGTTTATTGTACATGCCACCTATCTTGCCCTAGTGGATACACCTTCCCAAATGATGATTACCTGCTTCAGAATAGTTTTTGTCTTTTTTATGTACATGGCAGCATAAAAGTAAGCCATTTGACACATGGAGCCTGTCTGGATACTACCTTTATAATAGAGTAATCTATCGAACTTCATTCTCCAGTCTCCCCTGTATCCTTCTATATTCTTAATTTTCATGTACTTAACCAGTAAATTTGTAAAAGCTGCCATTTATGGTAAAACATGTCATGCTCTAATGACCCTCTGCATGCAAAAAGTAATACATTTCTCTCTTCATTCTTCTGGTGGTTATTCAGGTTGTGTTGCCTTGGTAATAATTTTTGACAAGTCTCCCCTTAGCAATATTCTTGTACATATCCAATTACATTTCAATCCTACCAATAACCAGAGCTCAGTACTGATGCTCATGCTTGTCCTTCAGTAGATATTCCAAGGTCACACAATTGAATGGATGCAATAAACTGCTGGTACTTTTTAAATAGATTAGAATGAGATGATGATTGTCCAAAAGGCTTTAAAGGAATATGGATCCCTGGAATTTTTAGTCTGGTAATCTATCTGTGACATACAAAATCAAATAGCGTTCAAGAGCACAGTGCTGGTGGGATAAAGGAAACAGCTTCCCACATTTTGTATGGCTTAATCAAACAGCTACTTTTGGATTTCTAGCTAACTTTTTGGCCCTTAATTCTTGACTGACTCTTGCATTTAGAAAGTGCACCCTGTAGTGCATTTAAGCATCAGTTGTAGCATTGGTTAACCACTGCTGCAGCTATAACATAAATTCATGCTCAGCCTGAAGTTATGGTTTAAACTGACACCAAAACAAAGCAAAGTGATGCAATCTCAAGGATGGAATCTCACTTTGCTGCACTTTGGAGTAGGTTTGGGGATTAATCCCAATTTACACCACGTAAATTTAGCATTGATGTGCAGTCAAAACCACCTTCTCTCAGTGCTTCACTTGTAGTGTAAATCCACCCTAACATTTATTTAGCATCAGCAGCAATTTTCCGAAAATATCGGTCCTGAGTATTTTGTAACAGTGTCATAATACTGAATCATTAAATACAGTAGCTTAAATTTTCTCTCTGCAAATTAATTTGAGTTTTGTAGTACATTTTATACTTTGCACATTCCTCAGTGTCAGGCTACTGATCTCTACAATTGTGAATAATAACACTAATTTTAATAGATGTTTGCATTTTCATTTGCTGGTTTTTTTCATAATAGTAAGATATTACTGCCTGTGCAGCTAGCTACACAAGTCCCAAACTCACTCCTTTCAGCTTTTACAAATGCACTGGTATATAAAGAAATTAAAATATTGTAGTTCACAAATAATGTATAGATAATTCAATAACTAATTGACACTGAAATATGTTTTGGTACATCATGCTCAGTTTCGACTCTTATTTTCATTCATTAATCATTTGTGATTTTTATAAATCATCAAAGCCGGCAGTTGGGAACAAGTTGAACAGGATTGTGTTTACTTTTTCACACAATTGTTTCAGTTGCAAAGCTATAGACACAGAAGGGTGCAATGACTCGGCATAGCCCAAAAAAAAGTGGGATGATGCACTTATATGGAGCTTTGGTAATTGCAAGTACTTGGGTAAAATCTGGTGGCAAATCAAAGCTTTATTTTTGATCCTACTGAAATACAAGGATTGGTCTTATTTTTAAAAGTACACATTTCTTGTGAACATATAATTTTAAGTTTAAAAAACACTAAAATAATTAATAAAGAAAAATGTGGGCTAAATGTAGGTTTGATGTTTTTAGATCGTAAACTAAAACAGCCTTTTTTATTCGAATTTTTCACAGCACAATTCTGCATAACAAATTTTGTAGTATAGATGTGCAACAGAGATGAATATGTTATTGAAATGTAAAAGGATGTTACTTGCTCGGTATTTGAAAAAAATATGGCAAGTTATCCTGTTCACCAGCCAAAGGTTAGCAGGTAAAATGGCATTTTGAAAATGCCACTGAGTGGAATTGTGTTTCAATGTTGCATTTTATGAAAAGTTTACCTCATAATGAGGTTTTGCACTTGAACCTTGTGACCTTGGTTATAACTATTTTGCTTTTAAGTGAATTTCAGCTGATACTCCATCTGCTCTGATTTAGGCTTTAATTGTTTAAATTTGTTTCTGTTCTGGTTATTTTCTAATAGCTAGAATTAAAAGTTGCATTCATGTGAAGAGTTCAACAGCCTTTTTTGCAATTTTGATTTATATTGTTGTTCTATTTTATTGTTAAATTGTTCATGCTGTGAATATTCACCACTGTAGGTGCCAAAGACTGAAATGGCATTTTGCTTGGGTTTCCATTATAGTATGGTTAGCTAGGAACTCACCAATTTGAAAAGTATCAACATCCATTAACACCTTTCTGGCTTGGACAGATCAAATCCACCTTTGTTTATTTTGAAAACAATAATCTGAAAGTTTTTGTTTCAAAGAAATCTACATTTTTAGAAAGTAATTGCAAGTAACCATAAACCTTGTAAATTTCCATTGTTCTTGGACGTTGCATAGCAGCAACAGTTAATTTATTGTAATTGGAATCGGTTGAATTTTCATTTTCTATTGACTCAGAACTACTACTAGGCTGGTTAATAGGATGTTGTAATAATCTTCAACTGAATTGTTTAGCAGCTATAACATTTTCAGTTATCCTTCTTATGATAGTGTTTAAAATATGACCACAATTTTGAAACTGTGATTTCCGAAAAGTTGGCAAGTTAAAATTGCACAAATGATCAAACTGTGAATTTGCTGTTTAATGATCAAATATCAGTTCAACTCAAGCTGCCTAATATTGACTAATGTATCTCATAAATAATAATTACAGACTATAACTTGCAATTTAACACTAACCATGGAAACCCTCCAGTCTTAGCATTATTAATGCTTGAGTATTAATTAGCTGAATGGTGCAGTTGATACTAAAATGTTACAAAAATTTAAACTTGTTTACTGAGTTTTTCATTAAGCATTTACATATCTTTTTCCTACAGGATCTGTACAGGTTGGTCAACATAATGGAAAATTGAACTGATGCTTAACGGTAGCTTTTTTAGTTATTGCATCAGTATCTGCTCTTACTAAAATGAATGACTTTTTCTATTGTATGTAAACTTCATTTTTCATACTGGAAGTGCTTAAAACTATACTTGCTGGCATCGATCACTTAAAATGGTAAAACTGCATTGTGACATATCCACAATTTTCTGAGTGTCAGCTGTGTAGTTGCTAAGGCAATAAACTGAAATTTTCAAGGTACATTATTGTGATGATTGCATTCTTCTGACTAAAATGCAGAACTCCTATTTAATATTGCAAACTAGATATACAAACTATTCTGAGGAGCTGAGATAGTCTTATGAATTGACGGTTTTGTCTTACAACAGCTGTCACAAAAGACTGCGTATTTTGACACGTTTTCTAACTCAGAACAGAAGTGAGATATGAAAATTCAGTCATCACTTGAATGGATGTGCTGAATATGTGTCAAAAAATCATTTTTAATGTGCCAATCATAGTTTGGGAGGATTGGTTCAAATTTGAGGAAAATGGATATCGCTATTCAATTAGAAAGTTCTCCCTTAGATTATGATTGAAGTTGCAGTCCCGAAAACATTTCTTTACCACTTGCCTCAAAACATTCTCCCATGATATCATTTAGTATAGAATTCATTTATCTCAAATGTTTCTACACTCTTGAACTTAAGACTTGCATCTATATAGTGCCTTTCACAAAATCAGGATGTCCCAAAACACTTTACAATTAGGCGATTTTGTCTCATTAGGCTGGATTTTAACTTGCCTGGCTTGCGGGGAGCAGCACGGTTGTTAGAGCAATAGAAACTTAGAAGTTAAATGCCCAACATGCTGTGAAGTTTTAGCTCCACAGTGTGCCAGTGACATCACAGACAGGCTCTCTGCCCAGAAGCCAGCCTGATTGATAGGCCTGACTTCCAGTCAAGCAGGAGCAGTTCAAAGGAGGCCGCAGGATGAGGTAAAGCCGTGCCCCAGCGTTTGGGAGTGTCAAAGAAGTGGGTGTTATGCTATTTGGAGGCTTCAATGGTGGGGGGAGGTCAGGTGGAGATATCTGACGTCTTGGTGGGGTAGGGAGAGGAGGGGAAGGGGATCAGAGGCCTTTTGGAAGATAGGAATGATTGAGGAGGGTGACTGATTGAATCCAGCAGGAGATAGAAAGGCACTTACCTCCTGGATATAACTTTTTTAACTCATTTGTTCATGGGATGTGGGTGTGACTAGCTAGACCAGCATTTATTGCCCATCCCTAATTGCCCTTGAGAAGCTGGTGGTGAGCCATCATCTTGAACCGCTGCAGTCCATGTGTTGTAGGAATGCCCATGGTGCTGTTAGTTCCAGGATTTTGATCCAGTGACAATGAAGGAATGGCAATATAGTTCCATGCCAGAATTGTGTGTGGTTTGGAAGGAAATTTGAAGGCGGTGGCGTTCCCATACATCTGCCTTTGTCCTTCTAGGTGGTAGAGGTCACGGATTTGGAATGCGCTGTCAAGGGAACTTTGGTGAGTTGCTGTAGATGGTACACAGTGCTACCACTGTGCATTGGTGGTGAAGGGAGTGAATGTTGAAGGTGGTGGATGAGGCACTAATCAAGCAGGCTGCTTTGCCCTGAATGGCGTCAAGCTTCTTGAGTGTTGTTGGAGCTGCACTCATTCAGGCAAATGGAGAGTATTCCATCACACTCCTGACTTGTGCCTTGTAGTTGGTGGACAGGCTTTGGGGAGTCAGGGGGTGAGTTACTCATTGCAGTGTGCCCAGCCTCTGACCTGCTCTTGATAGCCACAGCATTTATATAGCTGGTCTAGTTCAGTTTCTGGTCAATAGTAAGCCATAGGGTGTTGATAGTGGAGGATTAAGCAATGGTAATGCCATTGAATATCATGGGGAGATGGTTAGATTTTCTCTTTTTGGAGGTGGTCATTGCCCAGTACTTGTGTGGCATGAATGCTACTTGCCACTTGTTAGCCCAAGCCTGAATATTGTCCAGGTCTGGCTGCAAATAGACACAGACTGTTTATTTATCTGAGGAGTCACAGGTGGTGCTGAACATTATGCAATCATCCATGACCATCCCCCTTCTGATCTTATGATGGAGGGAAGGTCATTGATGAAGCAACTAAAGACGGTAAGGCCTAGGACACAATCCTGAGGAACTCCAGCCACAATTTCCCGGGACTGAGCTCTTGCCACTGTGTGGCTGCCAGTCTCGGAAAACATGACCATGCTCAGTTATATTCAAAATGTTGAATAAAATGGGACTCTCAGCCTCTAAATATTAAGTGCCATCTTGCTTCCTTGCAGCAGATTGATCAACCAAACCCTTCTCTCCCCCCCCACCCCCCACTCAACCCCCAAACCCCAAACCATTAAAACTGGAAGTGGCCATGTTAGAGGCAGGTTGGTTGTGTGATTCTGATTTTGAACTCTTCAATCCTCCACCAGACCCAAACCAGCCTTTTCTTGTGCTTAAAATCCCCTCCCCTCACTCGTAGGGTGGAATTTTATGTCGTAGCAGGGGTAGGGCCATTAAATACAGCAAGCCATTCAAAAGCACATTGACTTCGGTGGGACTGTAAAATCCCACCAGTGTAAATTTCTACTCACAGTCACTATTAGAATGGATGAAAGGCTTGTGTCTAATTTGCACATAGCAAAGTTCCTCAAAATCATGTGATAATGACAAGATAATCTGTTTTAGTGTTATTCAGTGAGGGATAAATATTGGCCAGGATATTGGGAAGAAAATCTGTTCTACTTTGAAATATTTGTAAGTGGGTAAAATGAAGGATTGAGATTGCTTGAAATGGCCAGGTAAAATAAAATTAGTAATTTTATCAATTGTCTCTTTTTTGATCTAAATTAATTGAATTTCATTCAATTTTTAAATTTATAAAAGCTGCTGTTTAGAAATAGTAATAGCAATAACACTTATGGTTTATGATGAGCTTCTGAACAAGCCATTGAATAATGAGCAAAGCAAAGAACTGAGATCAATTAAGATATAGCAATAGAGTGGCTGTAGCAGTTTAATTCTAATATTTTTATCTTGGATTCTGCCAAAAATATCTGAATTGCTACCAGACTTCATGACATGTTTTCAAATGAATTTTGAAGATAGCATCTCCCCACTGTTTTCCAGCTGGGTGGGACTGCTCTTGTCTATCAAATCATATCTAGAGTATCACTTGCAATGGCTCCTACTCCTGGTCCCACACCATTTCCTCCAGTGTCCATCAAGGATCTATCCTTGCCCTCTCTTATTTCTCATCTACGTATTGCCCCTCAGCGACATCATCTGCAAACACAGCATTAGTTTTCTCATGTACACTGATAACACCCAGCTCTACCTCACTATCACCTCTGATAGTAATTTCGCTATTACCAAATTATCAATCTGCTTGTCCAACATCCAGTACTGGATGAGCAGAAATTTCCTCCAATTAAACATTAGAAAGATTGAGCCATTGTTTTTGCCCCTGCTGCAAACTCTATTCCCTAGCCACCTCATCCACCCCTCTTTCTGGCACTAAAGCACACAGTTTGCAACCTTGTGTGGTAGTGCCACACAACTTGGAGGGTATCCATAATGTGAAGACGAGACTTGGTCTCCACAAGGACCATGTGGTGATCACCCCTACTAATACTGTCATGGACAGATGCATATGCAGCAGGCAGGTTGGCGAGGATGAGGTCAAGTATGTTTTTCCCTCTTGTTGGTTTCCTCACCACCTGCAGCAGGCCCAGTCTAGCAGCTATGTCACTTAGGACTTGGTCAGCTCGGTCAATCGCGCCAATTTTTGTGGATCTCTATTGCTAAGAGAGATAGATTTCAAACAGATTGAGCAACTCAAGACTTGAGGTGCTGAGGACCATCCACAGCAACAGAATTGTACTCAACCACAATCTGTAACCTCATGGCCTGGCATATCCCCTCTCTATCATTACCACCAAGCCAGGGGATCAACCCTGGTTCAATGAAGAGTGCAGGAGGGCATGCCAGGAGCAGCACCAGGCATACCTAAAAATGAGGCATCAACCTGGTGAAGCTACAACACAGGACTACTTGCATGCCAAACAGCATAAGCAGCAAGTGATAGCAATTTCACAACCAACGGATCAGATTTAAGCTCTGCAGTCCTGCTGCATCCAGTCATGAATGGTGGTGCATTGGAGGAGGAGGCTCCAGAAATATCCCATCCCCAATGATGGGGGAGCCTAGCACATCAGTGCAAAAGATAAGGCTGAAGCATTTGCAATGATCTTCAGCCAGAAGTGCCGAGTGGATGATCCATATCAGCCTCTTCCAAAAGTCCCCAGCATCACAGATACCTAATTCTTCAGCCAATTAGATTCATTCCATGCGATATCAAGAAATGGCTGAAGGCACTGGATACTGCAAAGGCTATGGCCCCTGACAATATTCGGCAATAGTACTGAAGACTTGTTCTCCAGAACTTGGACCCTAGCCAAGCTGCTCCAATACAGCTACAACACGAGCATCTACCCAGCAATGTGGAAAATTGCCCAACTATGTCCCGTGCACAAAAAGCGGGATGAATCCAACCCGACCAATTACCACCCCGTCAGTCTATTCTCAATCATCAGCGATGTGAGGGAAGGGATTATCAACAGTGCCATCAAGCAGCACTTGCTTAGCAATAACCTGCTCACTGACGATCAGTTTGGGTTCCACCAGGGCCACTTGGCTCCTGACCTCATTACAGCCTTGGTTCAAAGAGCTGAATTCCAGAGGTCAGGTGAGAGTGACTGCCCTTGTCATCAAGACAGCATTTGACCAAGTTTGGCCATCTTCTGCCTTTCAATAACTTCTCTTAAGGACTACAGAAATTATAAATAAGAAAATAAAAGAACCTAACCCAGATATATTATCACAGAATTGTTACTGTGTAGAAGGAGACCATTCGGCTCATCATATCTGGACCCGTTCTCTGAGCATTTTAACTTAGTGCCAATCTCCTGCCTTTTCCCCGTAACCCTACACATTGCTTCTATTTAAATAATCATCCAATGCCCTCTTGAATGCTTCAATTGAACCTGCCTCCACCACACTTCAGGCAATGCATTCCAAACCCCAACTACTCCCTATGAGAAAATGTTTTTGCTCACCTCGCATTTGCTTCCTTTTGCAAAATATTTTAAATCTGTACCCTCTAGTTCTTGATCCCTTTATGAGTGGGAACAGTTTCTCCCTATCTACTCTGTCCAGACCCCTCATGATTTTGAAAACTTCTATCAAGTCTCCTCTTAGCCTTCTCCTCTCCAAGGAAAACAGTCCCAACTTCTCCAATCTTTCCTCATAACTGAAGTGTCTCATCCCGGAACCATTCTCGTTAACATCATCTGCACTCTCTCCAATGCGACAACATCCTTCCTATAGTGTGGCTCTCAAAACTATACATAATACGCCAGCTGAGGTCTAATCAATGTCTTATATAAGTTCATCATAGCTTCCCTGTTCTTGTACTCTTACGTCCCTATTAATGAAGCCTATGAGGGTAAACTAGCCAGTAATATAAAAGAATATTGTAAGAGTTTTTTAGATACATAAAGGGTAAGAGAGAGGCAATAGTGGACAATGGGCCGCTGGAAAATGACGCTGGAGAAGTAGTAGTGGGGAACAAAGAAATGGCGGAGGAACTGAATAGGTACTTTGCGTCAGTCTTCACGGTGGAAGACACGAGTAACATCCCCAAAGTTCAAGAGAGTTGGGGGGGCAGAGGTGAGTATGGTGGCCAGTACCAAGAAGAAGGTGCTAGGAAAACTGAAAGATCTGAAGGTGGATAAATCACATGGACCAGATGGATTACACCCCAGAGTTCTGAAGGAGATAGCTGAAGAGATAGTGGAGGCGTTAGTGGTGATCTTTCAGGAATTACTCGAGTCAGGGAGGGTCCCAGAGGACTGGAAAATCGCTAATGTAACCCCCCTGTTTAAGATGGGAGTGAGGCAAAAGATGGAAAATTACAGGCCGATTAGCCTGACCTTGGTCGTTGGTAAGATTTTAGAGTCCATTATTAAAGATGAGATTTCAGAATACTTGGAAGTGCATGGTAAAATAGGGCAAAGTCAGCATGGTTTCATCAAGGGGAGGTCATGCCTGACAAGTCTGTTAGAATTCTTTGAGGAGGTAACAAGTAGGTTAGACAAAGGAGAGCCAATGGATGTTATCTACTTGGACTTCCAGAAGGCCTTTGACAAGGTGCTGCACAGGAGGCTGCTCGGTAAGATAAGAGCCCATGGTGTTAGAGGCAAGGTACTAGCATGGATAGAAGATTGGCTGTCTGGCAGGAGGCAGAGAGTGGGGATAAGGGGGTCCTTCTCAGGATGGCGAGTGGAGTTCCACAGGGGTCAGTGTTGGGACCACAATTTTTCACTTTATACATTAATGATCTAGATGAAGGAACTGAAGGCATCCTGGCTAAGTTTGCAGGTGATACAAAGATAGGTGGAGGGACAGGTAGTATTGAGGAGGCGGGGAGGCTGCAGAAGGATTTGGACAGGTTAGGAGAGTGGACAAGGAAGCGGCAGATGGAATACAACTTGGGGAAGTGTGAGGTCATGCACTTTGGTAGGAAGAATAGAGGCATAGACTATTTTCTAAATGGGGAGAGAATTCAGAAATCTGAAGTGCAAAAGGACTTGGGAGTCCTAGTCCAGGATTCTCTTAAGGTTAACTTGCAGGTTGAGTCGATAGTTAGGAAGGCAAATGCAATGTTGGCATTTATTTCGAGAGGACTAGAATATAAAAGCAGGTATGTGCTGCTGAGGCTTTATAAGGCTTTGGTCAGTCCACATTTAAAATATTGTGAGCAATTTTGGGCCCCGTATCTCAGGAAGGATGTGCTGGCCCTGGAGAGGGTCCTGAGGAGGTTCATGAGAACAATCCCAGGAATGAAAGGCTTAACATATGAGGAACGTTTGAGGACTCTGGGTCTATACTCGATGGAGTTTAGAAGGATGAGGGGGGATCTGATTGAAACTTACAGAATACTGAAAGGCCTGGATAGAGTGGACGTGGGGAAGATGTTTCCATTAGTAGGAGAGACTAGGACCCGAGGGCACAGCCTCAGAGTAAAGGGAAAACCTTTTGAACAGAGATGGGGAGAAACTTCTTTAGCCAGAGAGTGGTGAATTCATTGTCACAGAAGGCTGTCGAGGCCAGGTCATTGAGTGTATTTAAGACCGAGATAGATAGGTTCTTGATTGGTAAGGGGATCAAAGGTTACGGGGAGAAGGCGAGAGAATGGGGTGGAGAAACTTATCAGCCATGATTGAATAGTGGAGCAGATTTGAATGGCCTAATTTCTGCTCCTACGTCTTACGGTCTTATGGTCTAATACTATATGCTTTAGAAACAGCTCTGTCCTGCCACCTGTAATGATTTGTGTACATTTACACCCATATCTCTCTGCTCCTGCACACCCTTTAGAATAGCATTCTTTATTTTATACTGTCTCTGCATGTTCTTTATGCCAAAGTGTATCACCTCACACTTTGCACTGAACTTCATCTGCCACCTGTCTGCCCACTCCACCAAAGTGTCAATGTCCTTTTGAAGTTCTACACTGTCCTTCTCACAGTTTACAATTCTCCCAGGTTCTGTGTCGTCAGCAAATTTTGAGATTGTCCCCTGCACACCAAGATCTGGATCACTTATATATATATGAGGAAAAGCAAGGGTCCCGATACCTACCCCTGGGGAACTCCGCTACAAAGCACCTTCCAGCCCAAAAATTACCCATTAAACATTACTCTGTTTCCTATCCCTCAGCCAATTTTGTATCCATGTTGCTACTGTCCCTTTTATTCCATGACCTATAACCTTCTTCACAAGTCATGATAATTTCTAAACTGAATCCTTTTACAACACAGTTATATTTACTTCAACCAACATTTAATACTGCTTTCACAAGGGAAAACCAGCTATTGGTTCTGTCCCCAAGGTAACCCAGAGGTTGGGGAAGGTCTACCTGTGTTGAGTGTTATGACACAGCTGATTGTAAATGCTAAGTTGCCCAAATCCCAGAGGGAAACTTGAAACAGCTGCCACAACAGTTCTTGCAATTTGCAATCAGGAAATGATATCTATTACTAATTATGATTTTATAGTACAGTAAACATTTATTAAAAGAATAAAGCAAAAAAAAACAATTACACAGCACAAGAATGGCTGCACACAGTAAACAGTACTTTAAACAGTTCCGCAAGATCTTAATTTAACTACCCTCAGAGCTAACCAACCCCTATTATGTTCAGTGGCTATCCTTATAGATTTCAAAATCTATAGAATTCCAGTAATTTTTACCCCACAGTGCCTTTTTTCCTTGGGGTGTCCTCTGAGGCTGACGGCACCAGGTCTCCCGATCTAGCCTTGTTCACACTGTCTTCTGGGAGTCCTGAAGCTATCTTAGATTCTGAGAGATCAAAGCAGCTACCCCCTCACAAGGGCTTCAGTATTTCCCTAAATGCGCTCTCTCCCTTTGATCTCTCTATTGTCTCAATCAGTCGCTTCAGAAATGCTTTCTTCCCAGAATTGATTAAACTTGTTTCTTTACCCAAGCTCTTAGACTTTTAAAAACAAACTTACCCTATCTTTACCTTACGCCTTTTTACAACCTGCATATATGC
Source organism: Carcharodon carcharias (assembly GCF_017639515.1). Lineage (NCBI taxonomy): Eukaryota > Metazoa > Chordata > Chondrichthyes > Lamniformes > Lamnidae > Carcharodon > Carcharodon carcharias. Next base: position 53,076,260 of record NC_054487.1, on the reverse strand, counting down.
CCCTTCAAACTAAAACAACTCAATTAAAAATCGCTCCTATTATTGCTTTATGTAAAACTCTGATTGAAGTTCCTCTTGTTTCATTAACATATCAAAACCACTCCTTACTGTTGGTTTTAGACTCTTGCAGTAACTCTGGTTCTTACTCCAATTACCATATTTACAAACCCCCAACAACCTGTCTTCCAGTACATAAATATGAAAGGGTTATTAACAGAAGGAACAATTATAATTTCTTTTCTTGATATCTCCCCATTTTTTAGAAAATGAACTATCATACTTCAAAAAGATGGATTCATTTTCTCAACCTCTTTCCTATTAATTATTACTTATCTCTATGCACCATACTATTACGTTATAAGATGCATGCAATAACATGATAATATACCCAAGGTTTCAGTAAAAATAGAGCCCATTTCAGTCCTTTTTTCCAGGTTTCACATATCTGATCTTCCTTACACCTTAAACCCTTGATAATGCATCTGCAATTAGATTTTCTTGTCCAGCTACATGTAAAATTTGCAAGTTAAATGGTTGCAACAATAGACTCCATCTAAATAGTCTTGCATTCCGGTTTTGAAACTTTTCCAAAAATCTTAATTTGTTATGGTCAGTGAAAACAATTGTTCCTGATTAACTGTTGGCAACATATACTTCAAAATGTTGCAATACCAGTACCAAATGCAGTGTTTCCTTCTCAAAGGTGGAGTATTTCTGCTGATGAGTATTTAACTTCTTTAGAAAATATCCCACAGGCTTTTCAATACCTGCTCCATCTTCCTGCAACAGTACAGCAGCAATACCCACATCACTTGCATCAGTAGCCAATTTAAACTGCTTAGCGTAATTCAGTGTCATGAAAACTGGCACTGTCAGCATAGTTTTCAGACTTTTGAACTCATTTTGGCACTCTGATGTCTAATTGAATTTCTGGTTCTTTTTAAAGTGTTCAGTCAATGGAGCAACAACGCTGCTAAAATTCCTGTAAAAACTACTCATGCTCAGAAATCCTAAAACTTCCCTTTTCATTGAAGGCACTGGGAACTTGTCACTCACCTATATTTTTACATCTCGTGGGGCCATCTTACCATGTCCAACAGTATGGTCTAAATATGTGATCTGTGCTTTCGCAAATTCACTCTTAGCCAAGTTCACCGCCAATCCTTCTTGCAGAGGATTGAATAGTTCTCCTAATTGCTGTAAGTGCTCCTTCCATATTTGAATACCACCAAATCATCAATTTACACAGCACAGTGACTCAGCCTAGCAATAACCTTATTCGTTAGTCTCTGGGAGGTTGCTGGTGCATTTTCATACCAAATGGAACAGCTTTGAACCGAAAGAGCCCATCTGGTGTTACAAAAGCTCAACTTTTTGCCCTTTCCAATAGAGATACTTACATATTCTTTCAGCAAGTCAACCTTTGCAATGAACTTTGATTGTCCAATTTTCTTAATGCAGTCTTCCAAACATGGAATAGGGTATGAATCCCCTTTCATCACTGCATTCACCTTTCAATAATTCACACACCATCTTTGCATTCTATTTGGCTTTGGTACCATCACAATAGGTGAACTCCAATTGCTGCAACTCAACTCAGTAATGTCATTCTTGAGCATTATTTCAATTTCTTTTTTCACTTGTGATAATTTTACTGGACTAAACCCAAAAGGATGTTGCTTGCTTAGAACAGAATTCCCCACATCTATATCATGTACAGCTGCCTTTGCTTTTCCCAATTTATCTCCACAGTTTGTGTGCCTGCAATAGCTCTCTCAAGTCACTTTGATTCTTATCTGAAGGTGACTCAGTGTTTCATTAAAATTTTTAAGCATTTCCTCATTGTCCAACTGAATTCGAGGAAAGTCAATTTCAGAATCTTCCATCCCTACTTCCATTTCATGAGTCATCACTACTAATACTTTTACTTTTTGGTTATCCTTCCTTATTGAGTATTAGATATTGTGATGATATCAAAGTACTTTTTGAGCATATTTATATGACACATCCTCTGGGTTTTTCTTCTATCTGGAGTTCTTACTAAATAATTCACTTCACTGAATTTCTTTTCAATTTGGTAAGGCCCGCTAAACGCTAAATGGTTTGGTTGATACTGGCAACAAAACTAACACTTTTTCCCCAGCTACAAAGCTACGAGTCTTTGCCTTTTTATCTGTTTCTGTCTTCATCACCTTCTGTGATATTTTTAAATGCTTTAGGAATTCATATGCTCTGTTCAATCTTTCCCTGAACTTTGATACATAATGCAAGAGTGTGGTTCCTGGATTCTTACTCACTAACTTCTCCTCCATTCTCTCTTCCTGAACAATCTTATCAAAGATAGCATCAGCTAATTGCACTTCAGTCTCTTTGCCCCCTCTTCTAGATTCCTCCTCACAGTCTGGGAACAAACCAGGATGTTCTTCCTGCAACACTTCTGTGGATTGTTTTTCCACAGGCTGTTCAACTACAGTAGGCATTACCAACATCTGTGACCCAGCTATATAATTTCCTAAGATGAATTGAACTCCTGAAATAGGCAATTTCTCCACCACTGGTACAATCACTTCACCTGTTTTCAAGCTACTTTTCAAGTTCACCTTACACAATAGAATACTTTTTGTTTCTCCATGAATTCCCCTTATTAATATTTTCCTGCAAAATTCCTTCTGGACAACAAATATCACTATCCCATTACATTAAAGATTGACTAGCTCCCCTATCCTTAAAATTTGTATAGCTTTGCCAACTCCATCTTGTACACATGAAAAAACTTCTCCCACACAGATGAAATCTGCATTCCTGAATAGGCTGTGAACTCATTTTCACACTTTCGGCTAATACTTGTGTTTGATTTTCCACTTGAACAAATGTTCCACTTGAACAAGCTTCTCTTGTTCTAAACCTCTGACTTTACAGCACCTTTCATAGTCTGTACTAATCCAAAAGGTTTCCCATGTAACCCCAGCACATTGACTTTGTATGGCAAATCTTAATACAATGAAAACATTTAAGCTTTCTTACATCTCTTCCACTCTCAACAGCTCCCTTCCTAGTCTAAGGTGAAATCTCCTTAGAATCTCCAACTGTTCCATCTCTTCCTTGATTACATACCTTCCACTCAGCTTCCCATTTTCTATCCTTCTCAGGTTTAAAAGGGTGTTGAAAAAATGGTTTAGATCTATGGTCCAGCCCATAATCATCTGCTATCTCTGCTGCCTGCCTAGAAGTTTTGACCCTTTGTTCCTCCACATTGTTTCTTACTACTGAAGAAAGTGAATCTTTAAATTCTTCCAAAAGGATTACTTATCTAAGGGCTTCTTGGTGTTCTCTCTTTTTAATGCCCTTACCCACCTGTCAAAATTACTTTGTTTGACTCTTTCAAACTCAATATAAGTCTGGCCAGGTTGTTTTCTCACCACGTTTCAAAATTTCTGTCTGTACAATTCTGGAACCAACTCATAGGCACTCAAAATAGCTGCCTTCACTGCATCATATTCCCCAGATACTACTCCTGACAGCGATGCATACACCTCACCAGCTCTACCTACCAAACTAGACTGTAATAGCAATGTCCAAATTTCTTTTGGCCATTTCATTTGTTTCGCTATCTTCTCAAATGAGATAAAGAATGTTTTGACATCTCTTTCTTCAAACTTTGGAAAAGCTCGTACAAATTTAAACATCTCCCCACTGGGTTCTGATCCTGAAATAAGTCATTCTGGTGTCTCTTTAACTGTCAGCTTTTTAAGTTGGAATTCTGTCTCTCTTTTCTCTTTCCTCCTTTTCTAAACTCACCACTTTTATTTCCATTGCCTGTCTTCTTTCTTCTCGTTCTCTTGTCTCTTCTCTCTCCTGCCTTTCTGCCAGCTCCCTTTGGAATGCCCTTTCTCATTCTTTTTCTTTTTCTTTCACTCACAATTCAAGTTCTTTAGTTTCTTTGCTGGTTCAAGTTCACACTTCTTCATTTATAACTGAAGTCTCACTACCTCCAGCTGTGACTCACTAGTTTCAGGTATTCCTTCCAATTTCAAATGCTGTGCTATTACTTCAATTATGCCTGATTTCCTTATCCCTGCAGATAACCCTAATTGTAACTAGGTTTAGTTACCTTTTGTAAACCATCCAAAGTTATAACTTCACCTCTCAGATAAGTCTTAGCAACTACCAAAGCCACTTTGTAATCTCCCACTTTAAAATCTCACAATACCACTCCTCGTTCAGTGGAGACGAAGTCCCAACTTCACATTGAGGATACCCTCTATCGTGTTGTGTGGCACTACCACCATGCTAAGTGGGATAGATTTCGAACAGATCGACCAACTCCAGACTGGGCATCCATGAGGCGCTGTGGGCCATCAGCAGCAGCACAATTGTACTCGAACACAATCTGTAACCTCATGACCCAGCATATCCCCCACTCTACCATTACCATCAAGCCAGGGGATCAACCCTGGTCCAATGAAGAGTGCAGAAGGGCATGCCAGGAGCAGCACCAGGCATACCTAAAAACGAGGTGTCAACCTGGTGAAGCTATAACACAGGACTACTTGCATGCCAAACAGCATAAGCAGCAAGTGATAGACAGGGCTAAGCAATCCCACAACCAGCAAACCAGATCTAAGCTCTGCAGTGCTGCCACATTCAGTCATGAATGGAATGATGGACAACTCACTGGAGGAGGAGGCTCCACAAATATCCCCAACCTCAATGATGAAAGAGCTCAGCACATCAGTGCAAAAGATAAGGCTGAAGCATTTGCTACAATCTTCAGCCAGAAGTGCCGAGTGGATGATCTATCTCGGCCTCCTCCGGAGGTCCCCAGCATTACAGATGCCCGTCTTCAGCCAATTCGATTCACTCCACATGATATCAAGAAGCGGCTGAAGGCACTGGATATTGCAAAGGCTATGGGCCCTGACAATATTCCGGCAATAGCACAGAAGAGTTGTTCTCCAGAACTTGCCGCGCCCCTAGCCAAGCTATTCCAGTACAGCTACAACACTGGCATCTACCCGGCGATGTGGAAAATTGCCCAGGTATGTCCTGTACACAAAAAGCAGGACAAATCCAATCCGGCCAATTACCGCCCCATCAGTCTACCCTCCATCATCAGTAAAGTAATTGAAAGATCATCAACAGTGCTATTGAGCGGCACTTGCTTCGCAATATCCTGTTTACTGACGCCCAGTTTGGGTTCCGTCAAGGCCACTCAGCTCCTGACATCATTACAGCCTTGGTTCAAACATGGACAAAAGAGCTGAACTCCCGAGGTGAAGTGAGAGTGACTGGCCTTGACATCAAGGCAGCATTTGACTGTGGCATCAAGGAGCCCTAGCAAAACTGGAGTCAATGGGAATCAGGGGGAAAACTCTCCACTGGTTGGAGTCATAAATAACTTGTCGGAGGTCAGTCATCTCAGCTCCAGGATATCACTGCAGGAGTTCCTCAAGGTAGTGTTCACTGCCCAACCGTCTTCAGGTGCTTCATCAATGACCTTCCTTCCATAATAAGGTCAGAAGCAGGGATGTTCGCTGATGATTGCACAATGTTCCAAGGAGCAGCATCAGGCATACCTAAAAATGAGGTGTCAACCTGGTGAAGCTATAACACAGGTCTACTTGTGTGCCAAACAGCATAAGCAGCAAGTGATAGACAGGGCTAAGCAATCCCACAACCAGCAAACCAGATCTAAGCTCTGCAGTGCTGCCACATTCAGTCATGAATGGAATGATGGACAACTCACTCGAGGAGGAGGCTCCACACCTTTCATGATGACTCAGATACTGATGCAGTCTATGTCCAAATGCAGCAAGACCTGGACAATATCCAGGCTTGGGCTGACAAGTGGCAAGTAACATTCGCACCACACAAGTGTCAGGCAATGACCATCTCCAACAAGAAAGAATCCAACCATCGCCCCTTAATGTTCAATGGCATTACTATCACTGAATATTCCACATCCTGGGGGTTACCATTGACCAGAAACTGAACAGGACTAGCCATATAAATACTGTGGCTACAAGAGCAGGTCAGAGGCTAGGAATAGTGCGATAAGCAACTCACTTTCTGACTCCCCAAAGCCTGTCCACCATCTACAAGGCACAAGTCAGGAGTGTGATGGAATATCTCCCACTTGCCTGGATGAGTCTCACAATACTCAGGAAGCTTGACACCATCCAGGACAAAGCAGCCCACTTGATTGGCACCACATCCACAACCATTCCCTCCCTCCATCACCGATGCACAGTAGCAGCAGTATGATGCCCTGCAGGAATTAACCAAGGCTCCTTTGGCAGCACCTTCCAAAGTCACGACCACTACCTTCTAGAAGGACAAGGGCAGCAGATAGAGGGGAACACCACCACCTGTAAGTTCCTCCAAGTCACTTACCATCCTGACTCGGAAATATATCACTGTTCCTTCACTGTTGCTGGGTCAAAATCCTGGAACTCCCTTCCTAACAGCACTGTGGGTGTACACACATCACATGGATTGCAGCGGTTCAAGAAGGCAGCTCACCACCACCTTTTCAAGGGCAATTATGGATGGGCATAAATGCTGGCCCAGACAGTGAAGCCCACATCCCATGAATGAATAATAAAAAAATACTCCTCACCCTCATTGCCTTTAAATTAATCAATTCCAAGCCAATCAAGGAATTATTCTTTTAATATTCCACAAAGAGCCCCCAGCTTTGTCATGGCATGGCTGATGGTAAATGCTGAGCTGTCCAAACCCCAGAGGGAAACGTGAAACAACTGCCAAAATGGCTTTTGCAATTTGTATAGTATGAGGAGAGGTTCTGCAATCAGGAAATGATATGTCCGACTATTTGCGATGATATTATAGTACAATAAACATTTATTAAAAGATTAAAACAAAAAAAGTTACATTTCAACATAAGAATGGCTGCACACAGTAAACAGTAATTTAAAACAGTTCTACAAAATCTTAATTTAACTACCCTTAGAGCTAACCAACCCCTTTTCTGTTCAGCGACTATCCTTATAGATTTCAAAATCTATAGAATTCCAATAATCTTTACCCCATAGTGCCTTTTTTCCTTGGGCTATCCTCTGAGGCTGACAGCGCCAGGATGTTCTCAATCTGGCCTTATTCACACTGTCTTCTGGGAGTTCTGACCAGCTATCCTGCTGTCTTCTGGGAGATCGAAGCAGCTACCCCCTCACAAAGGCTTCAGTATTTCCTTAAATGTGCTCTCTCCCTTTGATCCCTCTATTGTCTCAATCAGTCTCTTCAGAAATGCTTTCTTTCCAGAACTGATTAAACTTGTTTATTTACCCAAGCTCTTAGACTTTTAAAAACAAATTTACCCTATCTTTACCTTACTTATGCCTTTTTACAACCTGCATATATCCCCTTTCAAACTAAAATAACTCAACTAAAAATCACTCCTATTATTGCTTTATATAAAACTCTGACTGAAGTTCCTCGTGGTTCATTAACATACCAAAACCACTTCTTACTGTTGGTTTTAGACTCTTGCAGTCACTCTGGCACTTACTCCAATTATCATATTTACAAACCCCCAACAGCCTGTCTTCCAGTACATAAATATGACAGGGTTATTAACAGAAGGAAAATGTTACATTTTTTTGTTTTCTTGATGAGGCTTTTCAATATTTTAAATAAACTTTATTGCTAAATAGGTTCAAGGGTGAATCTAAATAATCAAAATAAAACCTCAGAACTAAGTTTTAATGAAGGATTATGCCATAAAATGTTTAGATTCTGTTCAAATAGGCTTTGTATCACCAATATTTTCTGTTTTTAAAAACCTGTCAGCAAGACTATAAATTACTATTATTTATAATAGTGGATAAAGACTGAATGCACTTATAAGATGGCTTCCTCAAAAATGAACACTGACATCCAACCGACATTACTTTATTAGCACTATCAGAACTGTTGTTTTCTTGTGCTGGAATCATTTTGGAAGAACTAAGTAAACAAAGACAGAACCATACGTCATACTTTCAAACAAGCGATTTGAAATCTACTATTATCTTTCACTCACTTTGTCTCTGGATATTATCATGTCAATTCAGAACGTATGGGCTCTCTTTGATTAGTTAACAGTAACAAGGGACATCCTGTGTGCATTTGTAAACAGACGGAAAATCGTTTTTAAAGTTTCGGAATATAGCTAGATACTCAACTCATCCAAAATAAAGCCAGTGATATCAAGCATCATGTATGAAATTCTAAACAAGGGAAGCTCGGTGTCAGTTTTAAACTTACTCATCACCGAGCCAACACCGTTCCTATCTTATCTGATTATTTATCTTATTTCTGGTAGCAGGATCATGATGTTTAAATATTAGTTGCCATGTACACTCTAGGCCTTCTCCGTTGTTCGTCCCTCCCATGAGATTTCATGGCTGTGGAGGTGGGGCTGAGGGGAAGAAGTGTTTTGTTAAGACTTTTTTTTTGCAAAAATATACTTTATTCATAAATCTTCAAAAACATTTCGAACATTTTAAATCACCATTACAAAAATACAAACAGGTTCAACTTTTACAAACTGAAACACAAGGTGTATCAGAAAAGACAATGAATATTTCAATCATTGGCAGACATACATTTTAATCTGTACAGACTGAGGGGCTCTTTACAGTTCCCAGCCCCCCAGTGCACTGTGGCAGAAAGGTCTTAGGCAGCAACCCTTCCCCATTGCGCCTTTGCGGCGGCTGCCCCAAGCTTAACTGTGTCCCTCAGCACGTAGTCCTGGACGTTGGAAAGTGCTAGTCTGCTACACTCGGTCGGGGACAACTCTTTGCGCTGGAAAACCAACAAGTTTCGAACAGACCAAAGAGCATCTTTCACCGAGTTGATGATCCTCCAGCTCCAACCATGATGGTGTGAGGCTGGTTTTATTGTGTGGTAACTTTATACAACGCTGTATTGAGGTTACAATTGCACTTTGTTGCGGAGGGAGGGAGAGATCCTGTAAGTGCGGGTTAAACGAGCAAGGCCACATTGATGGCTTTGTTAAATGGTGTCTCCGAAATGGAAATACAAACATTCTTCAGCTGTGGGAGTGATTTGTATCGTGGGGGGTGGGAATGTGTCTGTCGCCAGTGGAGCTGAGAGCCGCGCCATTTCGCCTTTCCCTGGTACGTTGTGTCCTGCGGCGGGAGCCGTAGAGGGGTCGGGGTCGGAGGGAAGCCCCTCCCCCTGTCTCTCGGGGTTACCGTCGGGGAGATTCCAGGGGGAAGAGAGAGAGAGAAAAGGTGGGTCTTGACTGGCGGCGAGGCTGCAGGGAGAAGTTCCGGGGATTGACCGGGATAGATACGGTGGAGCCGGGACCGGTTCTCCCGGCCCAGGGAACGTTTAGCCGAGTGTCCCCGGAGCTGGTGTTTGTGTTGCTGAGTGAGCTCAGCCGCCTCTGCCTTGTCCTGACTCCAGGCCCAGAACAATTACCCACCGCCCCCCCCTCTTTAAAAACCTGTATGTGTCCCAGCTTTCCCTGCTATTCAGACACCTTCCCCGCCTCGGGATTAGACCTGGTTCGCCTTCCTTCAGTCTGATGTCAATGCAGCACCGCTTGAAAGACCGGAAATGAGATTTGAACGACCGATCCCGAGATTGCACATGATAAAGAAAAAAACTTACATTTAGTTAACGCTTCTCATATCCTAAAAAAGCTTTACAGTACTTCTGAATTATAGTCATTGTTATGATATAGAAATCAAGCTAGCCAGTAAAGTCCCAAAATGACCACATAATCTGTTTTTGTGATGCTGGCTCAGGGATAAATATTGGCCAGGACATCAGGGAGAACTCTCCCTTCCTTCAGAATAGTGCTGTAGAAACTTTTGGGTGGATGTGAGGGGGCAAATGGGAACTCTGATTAACATCTTGCCTGCAAAAACTACACTTCCGACGGTGCAGCTCTCCCGCACTGCTGCACTGAGTATTAATTTAGATTGCATGCTCAGGTCTCTGCAATGGGGCCCAGAGTACTGCTCTGAGCCACAGCTGTGTAAACTGAAGCAATATTGCCTGTATATCAGCTAATTAAAACTTGGCTTTCAATGTTTCAAATAAATAAAAAGGTTGATAATGTTTTGATAGTTGTTAATTGCTCAGTATTGTAATCCACAAGAGTCACCCCAAGCTTCTGGTTACCTTTATTCTGCATGCCACTCTGACCTCTGGTCATGGCCACAGTCTCCTATAGTACTCTACTGAAGCTCAATGTAAGTTTAAGGAACCACATTTCATCTTTCAGTTAGGTGCTTACAGCCTTCTGGACCTGACACTGAGTTCAACAATTCAGATCAGAACCTAATTTTGTGCTTTCTTTTTGGTGTTGGTGCTGATTCTGCCCTTTTCATTTATACTAATCTAGACCCATCTTTTATTTCTTTCCTTGTATCTTTACTATCTCCTTTTGCCTTGTGCCATCATCCCTTTTATCAGTTAATATCTCCTGTCATTCACCCTATAATGGACCTTCCCTTTTGTTCTCCCCCATCATCCACTGTCTCTGTACTTGCTTAAAACATGTTCATTGTCTAAATTTTTTCAAGTTCTATTTCTCTCGCCATGAATGCTGCCTGACCACTGAGTATTTCCAACATTTTCTGATTTTATTGTCTGACATGAAGGGTACCTTTTGCTTGTATCTGGCCCTTCTAAATTATGGCGGTGGGTGTGATTTGGCATTGGGCAATTAATTGTAGAATTCTTCTTTCTCTGTGGGTGTTCATCTGCCATAACTTGTACATGTAGCTTTGTGATTCAGGATGCCATTTAAATATATGAAAGTTTCTATATTGTATAGTTTTACTATACACATGGCAATCTAACTCTGTTTTCTTAAGTAAACTCTTAACTCTCTGGTTTGATGGTAACTCTTTAATCAGACATCAGAAAATTTTACGTTCAAGGTTCAATGTATTTGAGCATGATCCAAGCTGTTGCTTTAGTACATTACTGAGGGAGTGCTGTACTCTTGATGTTAAACTGTGGCTCTGTCCGCCCACTCAGGTAGATGGAAAAGATTCCATTGCACGGTTCAGAGACGAGCAGGGGAATTCTACCAGTGTCCAGGCCAGCATTCCCTGAAGCAACATCAGTAAAACAGATTAACTGGATAGTTATCTCATTGCCATTTGCTGGACCTGGCTGTAAACAAATTGGCTGCCACTTTTGCCAATGCGACCACAGTTGCTTGCACCTTAGAAGTAAGTCATTAATGGTAAAGTTCTTTGGATGTGAATTGTGCGAATATAAATGTATGTTCTTTCTTTCTGTTTTCTTTTTTACAGGTTTTGAAGTCCAGTTTGTTTTCACGTAAAATGAACTGATTGTCTTAGAATAGCAAATACATTGACATCAGAAAAATTGTAAATAAAAGCAATGCACCTGTAATTGAAGTTCCTGAACCAGTTCTCAATGTGCTATCTGCAGAGACATTCAGTGTTATATGCTGTTTCTTTAAAGCCTGAGTAGCTGGGTTAAAGTTTTGGTGTGATTCCTTTCTCTATAGAAAAAAATGATTGCAGGAATTTCTTTCTTTCTCTACCCCTGAGTCAAAAAAAATCTGTTCTGATTTTTCAGTTCTTTGATTCTTAATTAACCTATCTTTGTGAAAATGTTATTTTAATGTGTCCTGTTATTATGTTCTGTGATTCAGCGCACTAATAGATTATTGGCCTTGAAGAACAACAGAGTTGAGTTGTCACATTTTAATTTCCATGTGGAACTTTAGAGTTACTGCACTGAACACAATAAGGCTACCCTTTTACTTGTATCTGGTCCCTCTAAAATAGGGGGGAGGGTAAAGGAAGCTCAATTGTCCAATCACACTCTAGGAGTACATCTACCATGACATTTAGAATTGAGAGCTAGGTATTATACATGCACAGTTGTCAGCTGAGAATTAGAGATGTATTATCAGTGACATTGATTTCAGCTGAATGTGAAGAGCTCTTCTTAAGGCAAGTCATCCAATCTGAGAGCAGAAAATAAGGTTACTCCGTTCAATAGGCAATTATTAACGCTCACCATTATTAAAATGTAAATCAAATAAGAAATTCTCACCACTGCACATGCACAGTTAAATACAGAAATCAGGAATTGGTGTCTTGAGTTGCATTGCTTCTGCAGTAGCTACTAAGGGCTTGTTCTTTCCAGTGTAAATTGTTTAATGGTGTAACAAGTCTTAATTACTGCCAAACAACTCTCCAGCGCTGAAAATAAATGTTAGCAAGTGTGACATCGCATTTGTTTAAATTTTAATTATTGTTGGATATCTTAAAAGATTTTAACATTTTTTTCCCTTTTCCTTTCTATTCGTCCCTCAATCCCATCTTTATTTTTTTCTCTTTATTTTGTTTGACTCTAAATGAACTAACTTCCAGGTTTTGTGCTGTTCATGAATGACTCTTCAACCTGATCAGTTATGAAGATACGCTTTTGCTTGCCCCAGTCAAGCATGTTCCGGATACCTTGGAGAGGCTGCCGTGAAAAATACGAGTGTAATGAATGGTTGGGGCCATTGTCAGTCATTTGCTACTGAGAACTTTGCTATTGTCTTTGGCCCACACCACAAATTCCTAGTTTCCTAGTCACCAACTTATCCCCCTCCCTGGCCATAGTCTTGGGCTCCAACAGACCGTTGCAGCCTTGTTATCCTATTTGACATGGAGTGGAGCTTCCAAAACCCTTTCACCTACATCACAAATACTGTTTACTTCCACCACTGTTATCCTGCCTCAGCCCATCTGCTGCTGAAAACCTCATCTGTGCTTTTGTTACCACTAGACTCAACCATTCTTATACTCTTCATGCTGGTCTCCCATCTTCATCCCCAAATATACTTGAGTTCAACCAAACCCCTGCTATCCATTATCCTAACTTGGACAAAGTCTTATTGAGCAACCACTCCTTGCTTGCTGACCTTCATTGACTTCCAGTACAATGATCTGTCAGTTTTAAAATTTTTATCCTCATGTTCAAATCCCTCTATGACCTCACCTACTCCTAACCTTTGTAACCTTGAGCATAGCAAGTCCACAAGAAATCTACCTTCTTCCAATTCTGGCTTAATTCCCTGGAACTTAGTTACTAATGCCAGTTATAGTGTCACCATTGTTGTTGTGGTTGAAAATGACTCGCATCACAAACCAGGGATTGAGCCTGGGAATTTCTTGGTTTGTAAGACTTGAGTGTCATAAACTGTAGGCCTGTAACTTCCGCGATCCCCACCGTCGGATTTGGGGGTACCCCAAAGATGCAATGGAGAATTCCTCTGGCAAGTTCCCAGGTAAGGGTTTGCACGGCAATTCACAGAAGTGCCCCTCTGTACTCCTCCCACCTTCTCCTTACCATTGCTGATTATGCCTTCAGCCAGCTGGGTCCTAAGCTCTGGAATTCCCTTCCTAATTCTGTTTGCCATTTCACTTGCCTTTGCTTTTTTAAGACACTGTTTAAAACCTACATATTTGACTAAGTTTTTGAACCTTTGTTCTTTGTCTCCTTTGGCGCTGTCTGTTTTGTCTAATTACACTCCTGTGTAATGTCTTGGCATGTTTTACTACATTATATGAATGCAAGTTCATGTTATAAATTGCTAAGTCTGCAAATCAATTTGTAATACTAACTTCTCTGTACAATGATAATATAAACATCGTTTATTGATATATCCTGATAATGGGAAGGGAGGTGCGGAGATCCAGCAGACGTCAGATGTAGGTGTTTATAAGCAGAAAACATTTCTTTAAAAGTGTATAAAATGAGAAATGAAATTTAAATAGCAGAGGTTTAAATGCTACCCTAATGTGACAGAATGCAGAGTAATGCCATAAAGCGTCGGATTTGGTGGGTACGCCAAAGATGTGCTGGGGAATCCCTCTGGCAAGTTCCGAATTAAGGGTTTGCATGGCAATTGCCCAGAGTGCATAATTCCTCTGGACAATTGTGCTGTGCTAGGAACCATCCATAAATGCAATTTAAATCGCAAACTTCAATGGTTCCACCAGGGTTCTGCTAATAGTTACCTCGCAAAAATTAGAAGAATTAAAATTTCTTCTAACTTCTGGGTAACTATTGTAAAGACCCAGATCAACCCCAGGGAAATTCCCCCCGCCCCCGACACTGGCTCCATTCTGCCCCCCTCCAACCTCCATCAACTCTACCTTCCCCCGCCCCAATAACGGATTCCCACACGACCTCAGACCCTGATCCCCCCACCTTGGACACCCCCACCCAGACCTCGAACCCCCCTGACCTCCCAATGTACCCCCACCCTGACCTTGGATCCCCCCCCAACCTCCAGACTTCCCCATATCCCATCTGTTTATGTTAGACACTTACCTTCCCCTGGCCTGTCAATTTCTCTGTCCCTTTAAACTTACCTGCTTTATGGCAGTAAGTGCTGTAAAAAAAAAAAGGGGGTGTGGTTTGCCTTCCTTGAATATGCTGGAGCTGGACCTCGCTGGGGCCTGCGAAGATTCTTTCGATGCAGGCCCCAAACAGCTCCGACAAACATAAGTGGCAACGCAATTTTCAAGACCAAGTAAGTGTGCATTTATTTCTTCTAATTTCTGCAGGCCAGCACTTTCCGACACTAGTCGGAAGTTACAGCCCGTAATGTATTTTCCCATTGATTTACAGGAGATTGTAGATATCTTTTTTCCAAATTTAATGCGTTAATTATGTTAATACTGAACCCATTTAAGTTTAAAACAGATTTTATTAACTCAGGATATCTTTTGCAAAAAGAATAACAATGCCCATGTTTGTCTGACTAAAATTTTGCATCCATTTAGTTAAAAACAAAAGTTAAAATATAGTTCTTCCAGTCCCATTGGAGATACCAACATTGGAATTTCTGCCACAATCAACACGATGGGATCTATTCTGGTTTATTAATTGCTCATTTAAATAACTCAGCTCACAATGATGTAATCTTCAGATTCAGGAAGCACAACTTGAAAGTTTTGGACCAAAAAAATACTGCTTTCATTAATATGAACAGCAATGTTTTCTGTGAAGTGCTTGATTTCAATTTTTGAACTGAAAAACATTCTAAAGACTTGAGCTTCAAAAAAGTAAGTTGAAGTGAAAGGAAAGATGAATAAAAGCCGATAATTACGTGCAATGTTTCTCCTCTGTTGGAGCACTTCACATTTTTACAATCAAGGTTTCAACAAGATTTTGTGCTGGTTCATTAATGCATATAATTTGCACTGCATTTTTAGCATAGAGGAATTCCCAATGGATTTGTAAATAGTATGCCTTAAAGTCTAAAATTTGCAGTTTTTTTGTCCAGTTCTCTAGTGCTAATAATAAATGAATTCTCAGTAATTCTGGCTGAACCACAGAATTGATCACCAACGCCTTATAAACTAAATTGTCAGTGTTCGCCATCATTAGTCTGAACCTGACAGCAAAGTCTGGCATTACACCCACACAGTTAATTGTGAAAATCCAGAAATTACTGTCAGGAATATCCCGCTGCTTCATAGGATCTACCCTGGCCATCTTTGCAGGTGCAATCAGCACCTAAGTTGGTGGTTTGATGTGGGTTTCAACTGTTTCCACACTATTCTCACTGGAATAGCCATTGAAACGTTGCACCTTTTCGAATGACTATAACTGAGTTTTTAATGGCAAACTAGGTCATAATTATAACTGAACAACTTCTCTTCCCTGAAAGACTAATTTTAAAAGTCAGGACTGTCAATCCCCCCAGTCCATGATTTTTAAATTTTTTTTTTTGAAAGTTTGTTTATATTTCAGGTTCTACTTTAACCCGTCTGACTGCAAAATCTGGGCTAACAGATCAAATCACCAATTTGTGTGCTGATTGCACCTACGAAGATGGCCAGCGTGGATCCTATGAAACAGCGGGATATCCCTGACAGTAATTTCTGGATTTTCACATTTAACAGTGCATGTGCAATGCCAGAGTTTGCTGTTAGTTTCAGAATAATGATGGTGAACATTGACAATTTAGTTTATAAGGCACTGGCGATCAATTCTGTAGTTCATCAAGATTATTGAGGATTTATTAAACAAATGTATTATTAGAACTAGAGGACTAGACAAAAAAACTGACTTTAAGGCAGACTATCCGGGCCAACGGATGCTTGGGTTTTATTCAGTCTGTTACATTTTTCAATTTTTTAGTGAGCTCTTTAATTCTCACCCAATACTAAATGGTATTTTTTAATTTCTATGATACATGTTAATGACACCATTTAGTTACTATAATGTAAATATTTTGGGTTGTGTTTGTGGCAGTTTGTAAAAAGGTTGGGAAAGCTGCATTAAAACTATTGTTTATATTTTTACCACACCATATTCATGATTCTATTTGGGAAATTTATTTAAACATGCTGTTTTGTTACTATGAATGAACATTAAGGAAAAGGCTTGTATTTTGCATCGAGTCCTCAGGATATTCCAAAGTGCTTTGCAGCCAATTAATTACTTTTGTTATATAAACAAATAACTCGAGCAGTAGATTGACAGTGAGTTACAAAGGTTTCCTTCCTGAAGTACTTTCTTCAACGATTTCCTGTACAGTATTCTGTATAAGGTGTATGTGTGGCTCAGCATGCTCAGAGAATGGTGCAGAGGTTTCCTTTGCTTAATGGAGTTGGATGTGAATATTAGACATCTACTTTTTCAGTTATTTATGGGAAGGGAACTGGGATAGCAAGATTTGCTGTGATGACAGCTGGTGTTTGCTCTTGCTGAGAGAAAATGTAAACATTTATTCAACTTATTTAAGTCTGATTAGATTTTTATTTCATACACAAGATAAATTCCATATTATATTGATGACTATCATAACATTTTGGTCATGTATGCCAAAGAATTATCAATATTTTAACCAATTAGGTGCCGTCTTTTGGATAAGACGTTAATCTCCCCTCTTAATCCTTTATCAGCGATTTTAAATTTATGAACTTCTCTTATTCAGTCACTTACCAAAGGGATTGCTCAAATTGAAAACCACTGGTTATTTTTTTGTTTTATTTTAGGTGGACCTTCTGAAGCCAGTTTTGTTATTGGAAAAGTTCTCTGTAAATTGGAAATGATTGCTACACTTACACATTCTTTTAAAAAGTAATACAGGGTATACAGCTGTCTAAAACATGGACATTTTTAGAATGTGTCGTGCATCAATTTTAGTTGAGCAAAATAAAAAAACATACTTGGACAATCTGTCTAGGCACTGCTTTGGCATGGTGTGACCCCGGACTGTTACCCGCTTCACCGGACTATTCTATGCACCCTTGACTTGGCCCAACCCAAAATCCAGCATGGCCTCAGTCCCAAGGTTGCCAGTTTTGAGACACTGTACAGAAATTTGAAATACAGTATGACACCTGAAGTATGATGGGTGCATTTCAAAAGGTATACACTGAATATTCTCCTGCAAAAACACCATATTTGTTCAGATTAATGGTCATCCTTTTCGAATCTGTCAGTCAAACTGCAATTTGCTATTAGTATCAGATAATTGTCCTTTGTGCTCCTATTATAAGTTAACTGAAATTGATATAGTTATTGAAATTGAAGCCAAATTAACAGGCAGTTAATTATAATTGTAAATGTTCTTTTCATTAGATATTCATACCATCAATTTGTAATCAACAATATTCTGTTGTCATTGTTTATTGAAACTGCAAATCTCTTTTTCCCACCTATATTATTTTGACAGTTGATTTTTAGATAAGGGTATTAACCATAAACTCTTCCCCAGTAGTTCACTTGGGTCCAGTATGACTGTCATTTGTTAATTGTTCTTGTCAAGAAAATTCAAATATTTATTAATCTTGCTGGGTTTTTTGAAAAGCTTAATATTGCAGTATCAGTGATTCTAATTTAGCAAGTTTGTAACAATAACACTCGTATCTCCAAAGTAATTCAGTGTTACAATTTCCTACCAGCAAGTTAAAATATGCATTTGGAGTAAGTAGGAAGGGTGCTGCTATCCAAAATATCCTATCATATGATAAAGCCGCATCTCTCAATATTACGTTATGTAAATCATATGATCCTACAAAATGTGCGGCAGAATACCCAACAACCATTTCATCACACCAAAGTGAGAGTATTCACTCCAGGCTATCAGTATTTTAATGACACATACCTGAGAGTGAGCACACAAGATAGAAAAATTGTGGCATTCAGTTGTCATTTAACAGCTTCATGTTTATGATGCAATTTTGTTATAGCATTGCAATTTACTCCGCTTTTCCATTATACTGTATGTATTGTCTTTCAATGTTATTATTTTTTGCAGAACTTCCCACTTGTGCAAGTCTGGTTCTTCAGTGATAAATGGCACCTTAGGAGATCGTCGGCATCTGCACTGTGCAGTATCATCCGGAGTTCTATCAGAGCCTTTTCAATCATATTACATGTGTAAATCACTGCGTTATTGTGTGAGCCACTGTCTTTATGCAGTAATGACTAAACTGGAGGAACTCAACAGAGAAGCAAATATGCATTCCTCAATTCGATATCTTGGCTACCTGGCAAATATAAGCTTACTGGTGGCAATTTGTATGGGCCTATACGTCCGATGGGAGAAAACAGAAAATATATTATTACTTGTGATATTCATCCTGGGACTTTTTGTGCTTGGTATTGCTAGCATATTGTACTATTACTTCTCCATGGAAACAGCAAGTTTGAGCCTGTCGCATCTCTGGTTTGGATTTTTGCTTGGCCTTCTCTGTTTTATAGATAATTCTAAATTGAAAACTGATGCGAAAGAAGAAGCTACCAAATATTTACTATTGACCAGCATTTTGGTTAGAACTTTGTGGTCAGTTGTGGAGCGAATGTGCGGATGTATCCGACATCAACCTGTTCTGTTAACATCTGCAGAATTTCTGGAGCTGGTTGGATTTGCCATAGCTAGCACTGCTATGTTGATGCCCAACTGCTTGAGTGTTGTCTTAATTGTTTTTGCCTTGTCAATGTTGATTGTTGATCTGCGGATGAAGTCTTTCCTGGCAGTTCCAAACTTGATAGTCTTTGCAGTGATTACACCTTTATTGTTTTTTCCTTCTTTGAAAATTAGCACTAACCCCTTTGCCTTGGCTTGTTATTTCAGCCGTCTGATTTGTGACCCACTGCTAGATCTTTACTTCAGTGGCCTATCTGTTACTGAACGGTGGAAGCCTTACCTGTATGGCCGGACACTATGTAGACGAATTTCCATACTTCCTGTAGCATCTATTGAGCTAATATTCTTCATTCTTGCTGCATTAAAACTAAATAACTTAGAGCATTGGTATTTTCTGATACCAGGATTTTCTATCTTTGGGATTTTTTGGTTGATCTGCCATATAATTTTTCTCATAACTTTCTGGGGTTTCCATACTAAGCTCAGTGACTGTCAAAAAATCTACTATACTCATAGGACAGATAATAAGAGTCTGGACTGTGTTATGGCATCCAAAGGAATGCGTCATTTTTGCTTGATTTCAGAGCGATTGGTCTTTTTCAGCCTATTATCCACAGCAATTCTGGGTGCAGTCTCCTGGCAGGTATGTGTTATAATGATGTTTGAAATTGCCATGAACAATGATTTATCACCCAAGTTTGCAGCAGTTTACTGGGTACCTTTCACAAATGTTTTGCGTTGTGAGACATTGATTTATTTTTATGTGAGCTTGTACATGTATCTATAAAGGCAGGCAACAGCCCAGTTACTTATACTACTTTAAAAGAAAATTTATGGTTAAAATTAAGGGTCTGATACAGTTATCCTAAAAGGGGGCAGAGGAGAGTGCGCTTTGATTAGTATTTAGTGCTTTATGTTGTTCGTGGGATTTGAGCACCGCTGGCTAGACTAGCATTTATTGCCCTTGTTCAGAGGGCATTTAAAGGGTCAACCACATTGCTGAAGGCCTGGAATCTCATGTAGGCCAGACCATGTAAGGATGGCAGATTTCCTTCCCTAAAGGACATTCGTGAACCAGATGGGTTTTTACGACAATCGGCAATGGTTTCATGTTCATCATTAAATTTTAAATTCCAGATTTTTATTGAATTCAGATTTCACCATCTGCCATAGTGGGATTCAAACCTGGGTCCCCAGAGCATTACCCTTGGTCACTGGAATACTAGTCCAGTAACAATACCATTATGCCACCGCTTCCCATTTGAGGGTCCTTATTCTATCAATAAGCATGCTTGAGTATTCATTATCCCCATTGAACTTTTATTTTAAAGGCATTCTGAAAATACAGTGATGCATAAACTTCTGTTTTTTAATAAGAGGTTTTAAACATGTTAATAACTCTGGTACCCAATGAAATCATTTAGTATACAGATAGTCGCTTGGTTATGCAGAACTTGAACATTGCTGAAAAAAGAGACATGCTGTTAAAACTTTTTGGCTTACACTCATCAGGACAGACGCAAGAATGCCAAGTTTCAAAGGAAACAACTATTCATAATGCATCAGAAAAGGGTGCTGATTTCTAATGCTTCAACAGCATGTCTCTTTTATTCAGCAATATCAACTTTTTTTAAATTATCAGTTAATTTTCAACAAGTGAAGTATTCACTGAGGTGGAGAAGCAAATGGTGTGTTGATTCACATTATTCTTCTTCAAATTTTAGAAGCCAGATAAAGTGATATTGGGAGAGACCTAGGGATAGTTCACTTCTGCCTCTTTGTTCAAAAAATGATACCTGACAACAGAGAATCAGAGGAGTAAAATAAATGGGGAAACTATTAAAAGAATCAATGAAGGGTGATAAACATGACAACTACCAGAATAAAAACTCAGTTGCCATTAAAGCTACAAGTGCCAAGCTAATGCTTACATCCCTGGTCTGAGGTGCAATATCTGTATCAACTTTCCTTGGTCTCAGCATGTTACCTGGTACCCTTCCTTGGTCCACCATTCACCAGTCCAGCTGCTTTTCTCTCATCCTTCTGGTGATTTCAGTGTCCTCTGCTCACATGTATAATGACCTTTTCATTTTACAAATATTGTATAGTTGATTACTGACTTTGAGAGGACAATGGATTAGCTTGCAAGCCATATGGCTGGCAATTCGGATATAGTTCTATCCCCTGGTCTTGAGAAAAGACACTTCAGGAAAATGGATATAAATAACAGTAAGATGAACAACATTCCACTGGGAACTATTTGAACAAGAGAAGTAGTCAGTGAGGTTTTGTCAACTCTGAGCTGCTGCACTTTGGTTGTTCTATATTAAAAATATATAATACACTTTTGTGAATTGTTTTAAAACAAACTCATTTTCGTTAATTAAATTTGAACAGATGTGCTTTAATGTGTAATTTTTATTCATTGACCTTGGTCGATCCAATTAATTCAAAAATACCCATTTGGCCCTGACCAATTATTTAAAGTTGTTATTTTATTCAAATGAGACTGAAACATACTTTGACATTTTACAACTGAATTAAGTAGCAGCAAAGGTGCTTTCATGAATTGTTTTAGAATTAAAAAGATTGCTCACCAAGATTTTAATTAAACGCTGATAATTTGGAAAAACCAACCTGAATTTATTTATGACTAAAGGCACTAAATTTAAGGACATCAAAGTACCTGAGATGAGTATTTTAGTTGAATTATTTACTTTTTAAATAAGGCTTGAATCTTTTTGAAAATATTGCATGGCCAAACATAAGTCATAAATATGAAAGTACTGTTTTTGAACACATTAGTTGCAGTTGCTGAGTTTCAAATGCCACATTTAAATAAAACGAAGAGTTCATGCAAATTGCTTTAAAAGTATGATAATGCTTTGATATCACAGCAGTAGACTTTGATAATTTTTCTATTTCATCTTTTTAAATTTATTTATACATATCACAAAGAAAATAATTTATGCCATGGAGATAAAATGGATTTTAAAATTTGCAATATCTATTGCAAAGTCTATAGCAAGCATCACTGTTAAACACTAATGTGTTCCTTCTACATTCGTTTATAGAAAAACCCTTCAAATAAATCATATGGGCTTAATAAAAATGTGGCTTTAATGTAATTATTGTGCATTAGTTACACAGCCTCCTCCCTGCAATTGTGTGAGCATGGATATAATGGGCCAGGTGCCACCCTGCTATGATGGATGGATAGATTCTAACCTGGCGTATCAGAGTTAGATGCTGTTTCTTAGTGGGGGGCTGAGGATTGTGGTGACGCAGTTATTTCTGGAGTGTGATGTACATATTTTAAGGTTGCTAATAACATCTGGATTTATGCTGCAAAGGTTATAGAACAAGTGTTGCTTTATAGTAAAAAGTAACTTATTTGTGTTTGGTCTCTAGTGATTTATGACGTTGATGGTTAACTGTCTTTTAGCCTTGTATGTTTCGCCTTGTATGTTACAAATATTCTGACGTCTAAAATGAAATATTTTTCTTTGTATTTTCTACAGCCAACAAATGGGTCCTTTATGAGTGTGTTCCTTATTGTTTTACCTTTGGAATCCTTAGCTCATGGTCTTTTCCATGAATTGGGTAACTGTTTAGGAGGAACATGTGTAGGATATGCGATTGTAATTCCTACAAATTACTGCAGGTACTGTTCTGTATTAAGAACTACAATAGAAACAAACAATTATTCTAACCTGCTCAATGTATTTGCTGTTTGTAATCTTGTAATCATAATTATTGCCATTTTGCACTTCTACTTCAGCCTGTTGACTGTTACTCTGTTATATTATGTAGCATTTAACCGTTGCTATCTTTTCCACAAACATTGATCAAAAATGGAATTCAAAATTCTATATACTAGTGTTTAGACAATTTAGGCAACTAGCAAACGTAGTGACTACTTTAGAAAGTAGATTTGCTAAATAAGGTAATACTCGTTAGAAATGTGTTCCTTTGTTAGAAGTGTGTTACAGTGCAATCGCACTTTGAGTTCATATTGTACTCTATAAACTTAGAGTAAAGCCTAAGCAACTTAATATCACTTGAACCCAGAAGTTTGTTCCGGCCTTTGAAACACTGAGAGGTCATCAGCCTGAAACATCAACTCTCTGTCCACAGGTGATACCTGACCTCCTATGTATTTCCTACATTTTATATTTTTATTTCAGAGGCACCCACTCCTGCTTGCTAACATAGCTGTCAGACTTGCATATGTTGCACATACAGCCAGCTTCACCTCTGACTCCCTATTCCCCCCAGAAACTTCCAAATCCCCTTTCTCCTGACCTTGAGGGTGTTGGGCTAACAGTTAGGAAAATCAGACTTTATACCTTTTGGTCCAGTGACTTTAAGTTGAAATTTATTATTAAAGTTTGGTGCATGAACTCTGACATATGGCCTGACCTGTAAGCATACAGCTCCTGCATTGGAAGATGGAATGACCACTATGAATCTGGTATGACAGCCACCTACTGTAGTCTGCCATTCCAAACCAAATGTCTATATTTAAGTAACAGCAGAAAGAAAAAATGGTGTAGAGTAACTAGATCAGAAAATAGTTGCAACTAATGAGACTTTGTGTTCGTTCAACTGAAACGAATGGTTGTTGGGATCCTTAAATCCATGCAAGATGATGGACATTCAGCAAATCAAATCCATTGTGGACGGGATAGCTTCATATGGTACACTTTTGCTGATGGCTGAAGAGACCAATCCGTGAGAGATGAGCTCTGCCACAGGTGACACAATGAAGTGTTTTTCAGGTGTCATTGTGAGTTGTTTGCAGTGTTGATGCCTGTTGCCAAGCCACTTCAGCCACTGATTGACATGGTGGCACATGCCAGCCCACAAGCGATGTCACCATTTTCCTCGAATAGTATCTCCCAAATGTGAAAATTGATATTTAGAACGTTCGTGTCATGCTTGCAAGCATCCTTGAGGTGGAGCTTTGGGCGTCCTGTTGGTCTTCTGGCTACAGCTACCTCGCCATACAGAAATTCATTAGTTTATGCGACTTTCTTCCAAATTGCGAATTTGCCCAAGCCAGTGAAGTTGCTCTGAATGAATATGCCACACATATAGCAGAGCTTTCAAATTGTACTATTATTTAAAGTGTCAGCTATGAAATGACTTAAATGAATTGAGAACAAACAATGACTTTTTAATCAAATTTTGAAGTGCAACATAGACAAACTCACTATTGTTTTCTATATTTTTGAGTTAATTTTTAAATATCCTTTATATTTGCTTTCTTGTAGTCCTGATGGTCAGCCAACGCTCCTCCCTCCTGAACATGTGCAAGAATTGAATCTAAGGTCTACAGCCATGTTAAGTTCTGTCCAACGATTTTTTGCATTTCATATGATAGAGACTTATGGCTGTGACTACTCCACCAGTGGTTTTTCTTTTGACACTCTTCAATCAAAAGTAAAGGCATTTCTTGATCTGCGTACTTCCGATGGACCCAGACATGACACCTACATCCTGTATTATAGTGGGCATTCTCACAGCTCTGGCGAGTGGGCATTAGCAGGTACTGTATGTAGATTATTGTAGTGCCTTTGCAATTGCAGGTCTTAAGAGTATTTTAAAGTATTAATAGGAAGGTAATCTTTATTTACAAAATTGTTTGTTTAGCCTCTGAATTCTAGTAGTGTATTAGACTTTTATATATGTGTACATGTATATACTTAAGCATATGTATGTTACAAATTCTTGTAGTACCCAATTTGAAAACTGCAAGGCTCCTCACAAAATTTCTTACATGATGAATGTTTTAATCTATAATCTTAGGTTACTTTATTTGGTGTAGTTTTCAAAGTGTTGAGGTGAATGACAGCTATGTTGAAAAGGTGCTAAAATACTGTTCAGTACAGGTGGTATTTCAATAACCAGGATTCTTTTAGCCTTTATTTACTTTTATTCATCAGTGAGTTTTTTTATTCATTTATGGGATGTGGGCGTCACTGGCTAGGCCAGCCCATCCCTAATTGCTCTTGAGAAGGTGGTGGTGGTGAGCTGCCTTCTTGAACTGCTGCAGTCCATGTGGTGTAGGAATACCTACAGTGCTGTTAGGAAGAGAGTTCCAGGATTTTGACCCAGTGACAGTGAAGGAATGCTGATATATTTCTAAGTCAGGATGGTGAGTGGCTTGAAGGGGAACTTCCAGATGGTGCTGTTCCCATGTGTTTGCTGCCCTTGTCCTTCTAGATGGTAGTAGTTGTGGGTTGGAAGGTGCTGTCTAAGGCTTGGTGAGTTCCTGCAGTATATCTTACAGATGGTATACTCTGCTGTCAGTGGCAGAGGGAGTGAATGTTTGTGGATGGGGTGCCAATTCAGTGGGCTGCTTTATCCTAGATGGTGCCGAGCCTCTTGTGTTGTTGGAGCTGCATTTGTCCAGGCAATTGAAGAGTGTTCCATCACACTCTTGACTTGTGCCTTGTAGGTGTTGGACAGGCTTTGGAGAGTCAGGAGGTGAGTTACTCGCTGCAAGATTGCTAGCCTGTAATAAGCCAACAGTCAGAAGAAGCTGACTGAGACAGATTTTCCGTCAGACAGATTTGAATATAGTGATGAATTAATCTAACAGGCTTTGTCTCTGTTATGAATTCTAACCTTTATTTTTTTCTATTCCTGTCCAAAGTAAGAGTGCTCAAGAAATGGAGACAGATTTATTTAAACCACAATTTTCAATGTATATTCTTTACATAAAAACAAAAGTAGGGACTAATTTTTGTTGGACTGTAGGCCTTTAATGCAAGGCAGATGGATTATAAAAGTAGGGAAGTCTTTCTACAACTGTATAGTGCTTTGTTGAGGCCACACAGAGTACTGTGGGCAGTTTTAGCCACCTTAATTAAGGAGGGACATACTTGCATTGGAGGCAGTTCAGATGAGATTCACTAGGCTGATTCCTGGGATGAAGGGATTGTATTATGAGGAACGATTGGGCATGTTGGGCCTATACTCATTGGAATTTAGAAGAATGAGAGGTGATCTTATTGAAACATATAAGATTCTGAGCCGCCATGACAGGGTAGATGCAGAGAGAATGTTTCCCCTATTAGGGGAAATCTAGAACTTGGGAATGCAGTTCCAAAGAAGGTACCTCCCAATTAAGATGGAAATGAGGAATTTCTTCTCTCAGAGGGTTGTTAGTTTTTGGAATTCTCTTTCATAGAGAGCAGTAGAAGCTGGGTAATTGAATATATTCAAGGTTGAGTTAAATAATTTTTGATTGACAGGGGAGTCAGGGATTATGGCAGACAGGCATGAAAGTAAAGTTAAGGCCACATCAGATCAGCCATGTTTTTATTGACTGGCAGAGTGGGCTAGGGGGGGCCTAATGTCCTACTCCTCATACAAACATACAAAACAGGAGCCTGCTCTGCCATTCATTAAGATAATGGTTGATCTGTTTGTGTTTCAAATTTCACATTCCCATCTACTCTGATAACCTTTGACTCCCTTGCCTACAAGAATCTATCTACCTCCGTCTTAAAAATATTCAATGACTCCACCCTCAGGCACCTCCTGAGGCAGAGAGGTCCAAAGCTGCAGAACTCTTGAGAGAAAAAAATTCTCCTCGTGTCCGTCCTGAAAGGGCAACCCCTAATTTTAAAACAGTGCTCCCTAGTTCTGGACTCATCCTCAAGAGGAACCATCCTTTCCATGTCCACCTTGGCAATACCATTCAGGTTCTTTTTTACTTCAATCAAGTCACCCCTCACTCTTCTAAACTCCAGTGGAAACAAGCCCAGCCTGTCCAACCTATCCTCTTAAAACAACCCGCTCATTCTAGGTATCAATCCAGTAAACCTCGTCTAAACCGTCTCCAATGCATTTACATCTTTCCTTAAAAAAGGAGTCCAAAACTGCGCACACTATTTGATGTGGTCTCACCAATGCTATGCATAACTGAAGCATAACATCCTTTTATGTCCAATTCCTCTCATAATAGAGGATAGCATTCCATTAGCCCTCTTAGTTACTTGCTGTACTTGCATACTAACTTTTTGTGACTCATGTACTAAAACACTTAGATCTCTCTGCAGCTCGGAATTCTGCAGCAATTCTCCACTTAGGTAATACTCTACATTTTTATTCTTCCTGACAAAGTAAACAACTTCACATTATACTCCATCTGCCACATTTTTGCCCACTCACTCAACCTATCTCTATCTGTCTGCAACCTCCTTATGTCCTCTTCACAACATACTTTCCTACCTATCTTTGTGTTATCTGCAAATTTAGTTATCATGCCTTTACTCCCCTCATCTAAGTCATTGATATAAATTGTAAAAAGCTGAGACCCCAACACAGACTCTTGTGAGAATCCACTCGTCACATCCTGCCAATCAGAAAAAGAGCCATTTATGCACACTCTGTTTTCTGCCTGCCAGCCAATCTTCTATCCATGCTAATATGTTACCCCTAACTCCATGAGCTTTTATTTTCTGCAATATCCTTTGATGTGGCACCTTATCAAATGCCTTCTGGAAATCCAAGTACAGCACATCTACAAGCTCCCTTTTATCCATAATCACATGTTACTCCTTCAAAGAACTCCAATAAATTGGTTAAACATGATTCTCCTTCCACAAAACCATGCTGACTCTTCTCAATTACCTTGAATTTCTCCGAATGCCCAGCTATAACCTCCTCAATGATCGATTCCCCACAACAGACGTCAAGCTAACTGGCCTATAGTTTCCTGTTTTCTGCCCCCATCCCTTCTTGAATAGAGCAGTTATATTTTGTTATTTCCAGTCTAATGGAACCTTTCCAGAATCTGGGGAATTTTGGAGAATTAACACCAACGCACTTTTACCTCTTTTAAGACCTTAAAGTGAAGTCCATCAGGACCCAGAGACTTGTCAGCCCACATCTCCATTAGTTTGCTCAGTACCACTTCCCTAGTAATTGTAATTTCACCAAGTTCCCCTCTCCCTCCCACCTCCTGATTTACAGCTGTTACTGGAATATTTTTGTACCCTTGATAATGAAGACAGAAGCAAAATATTTGTTCATTTCATCCGCCATTTGCTTATTATCTACTGATATTTATGTTTATAAAGATTTATTTTAGATGTGGAGGAATCTTGGTAAACTGAAGAGAGAATTAAAATATATGCTTTTTTAATTGTCAGTGGAATATAAAGAAATGCATAACTTGTATTTACATCAATTTCATCATAATTTTAATAAGTTCAAGCATAGAAACACTCTCAATACACCTGTTATCCACAGTGAATAAGGCATTTTACACTATGATCTGGTAGTTATTTTAAAGTTTAAAAGAAACTTGGTATTGAATATGTACTCACATATGAAGAAGCTATTGACTATAGTTGTTTTGGCCTGTGTGGTACTGTAAATGTATTTGTCGTTTTAATGCCTGGCAGTATAGTTTTCAGTTTAACAAATTAAAATATTTTTGATCTCCAATGGATAAGAAACTTGGTCACACATTTTCAGGAAACAATCAAATTCCTATTTTTAGAACTCCAGATGTTGGCATCTTTCAGCTAGTTGTCATGACCCACTGGGGATAGTGCGCTGTAATATCAACCCCACTGTTCCCTGCGCTGTGACAAATGTGAAAAGCTTTACCAAGCCATCAGATTGCCCCAATTCTACCTAACTGTTTAATTTAGGTTAACTATACGAGCATCAGGTTTGTAAAATTAATAAGTAAATAACCATTTATTAAACAAACTGCCATTAACTAGTGGCAAAAGAAAGAAATATGAACTACTAATTTCTAACGCTGTACTTAAATTCTACCCCCTTCTTAAACCTCTATACACACACATACAACACACAAAACATGGATTTTAAGGGAGGGATATAACAGTTGAATAGCACCAATTCCCAAGTACAGGGTTTGATAGGTTGATTTTGACTCATGTCTTCAAAATTCCTTT
The DNA here is from genome assembly GCF_017639515.1 of Carcharodon carcharias. Classification (NCBI taxonomy): domain Eukaryota; kingdom Metazoa; phylum Chordata; class Chondrichthyes; order Lamniformes; family Lamnidae; genus Carcharodon; species Carcharodon carcharias. The sequence continues at coordinate 53,047,409 of NC_054487.1, read as the reverse complement.
CCTTGTTGATGTTCCAGCGCTTTCAGTATTTAGTTCACTGGTCAAGCACTTGCCTTTCAATGTCTCTAACAGTGATTTTCCCCTTTGTCTCTTGACAGGGGTTTTCACAGAGAGAGCAGGTTATATAGATATGAGAAGAAAAGCCAGCTAGCTATTATTAAAATTATTGGAATCTTCCGCACACAGGAGAAAAGAAGTTTTAGGCCTTGTTCCTATCAGGCAAGGAGCTAATCGGCTGTACTGTTTCTCACACAAAACCTGGTCACCTGGTCATGAGCCAATTAAACTGTTGCTGTCGGGCAGCTCCCTTGATCCAGGACTCCTTTCCAGCACCATCCTGTCTTTCATGGTATACTCTGTTCCAGCTCTGCAACATTGTATATATCTCTCATCCTGTCCCAGTAGACATGTCTTTCAAACTGCAGCCATTGTAGTTTTAACTCCACAGTTCAACAGAAATAAAAGATACGTTCTTTACAATAGCCCAACAGAAATAAAGATATGTTCCTTACATAGTCTCCCGATACATCTTTGCTTCAAAGCTGCTGGAAATATTTGCTTTGTATTGTGAACAATGCAGTGAAGATGCTTCTAGATGTAAACTTGATCAGCTATATTCGAGGAAAGTGTCCATATAAAATGAAAATACATTATCTATTAGAAAATATAATTCTGTTTAGCTGCAAATCTCTACCACAGCCAGTCAGTATCTCCTTAAGTTGCCATTAGATATATTTTCTTGAATTTAATCATTTTTATTTCTCCCATGAAGTTTGGTGTTCCCTGATCTATCTTAGCATAAAAAAGATCAGTAATGAGATAATTACCATCACTAGGAGCTCCATGTGAACTCCAGTGGCCGTTACCAGTCCAGTACAACATTCCTATGTTCTGAGTTCCAAGCATCCTATTTGAAATGGCAGACGCTACAACAATTGAATGTATAATTGTACCCGTAAATCAGATTAATGGGCCTTATGCTAAGACGGGCCCAGTTTTATAAAAGATGCAAAACTCTTGTGAATGCATATTGCATACTGTATTAGGTGATCAAATTTAATGCATTCCACACTTCTATTGATGACTTTAGCCTGCAGCAAAGGTGTTTAAGCTTTTCTCCTTCATGGGCCAGATCGGTGCATACCACAAAGCCACATGGGACCACGTTTAGAAAGATTTTCATCCTGAGTGGCCTTCCGGCAACTAGCCAGGAGATTGGGCAATTGAATCTATTTTAAAGGTCTTATTTAGACAGACAAGGTGAGTGGACAAGAACATGTCAGATGGAATATAACGTGGAAAAATGTGAAGTTATCCACTTTGGTAGGAAAAATAGAAATGCAGAGTATTTCTTAAATGGGGAGAGATTGGGAAATATTGTTGTCATCCAGAGGGACCTGGGTGTTCTTGTTCATAGCTGAAAGCTAACATGCAGGTGCAACAAGCAATTAGGAAGACAAATAGTACGTTAGCCTTTGTTGCAAGAGTATTTGAGTATAGGAGTAAAGAAGCCTTGCTGCAGTTACGTAGAACCTTGGTGAGACTGCACCTGGAGCGTTGTGTGCAGTTTTGGCTTCGTTACCTAAAGAAGGATGTTTGTGCCATAGAGTGAGTGCAGTGAAGGTTCACTAGAACTAATCCCTGGAATGGTGGGATTATCCTATGAGGAAAGATTGAGGAGACTGGCCCTGTATTCTCTCTAGAGTTTAGAAGAATGAGAGTTGATCTCATTGAAGTGTAAAAAATTCTTACAGGCTCTATAGGGTGGATACAGGAAGGATGTTTCCCCTGGCTGGGGTGGTCTAGAACCAGGGGGCGCAGTCTCTGGATAAGAGGTAGGCCATTTGGGACCGAGATGAGGAAGAATTTCTTTAGTCGGAGAGTGGTGAATTTTAAATTCCCTGCCCCAGGGGGCTGTGGAGGCTCAGTCTTTGAGTATGTTCAAAGCAGAGGTTGATAGATTTCTAAATATCAGTGAAATCAAGGGATGCAAGGATAGTGCAGGAAGATAGCGTTGAGATAGAAGATCAGTCATGATCTAGTTGAATGGCAGAGCAGGCTCAAGGGGGCAAATGGCCTAATCCTGCTCCTATGTTCCTACTAGCATTTAGCTGGTGCGCTGTGAGCAAGTAACCAGTACCCAGGAGCTACCTGGTTATTCCAGGCCTTCATAATATCACGCAGCCTAGTGAGTTACTGGACCAGAATAAGATAGGTCTGTTGGTAGTGGGGGGGGGATGGGATGGTGACCTGAAGCAACTGTCATCAAAGCTGTTTTTGTGAATCGGGAGGAACAGACCTCCAAATCACAAAATTCAAACAGGGCAAATCAGTAAATATGACTGAATAACCTGGACTTTGAGTGCTGGCTTACCAGGATTTAGGAGCTGTACTTTGCCTGAGGGCTGCAGGTTGGATGCATCTGCCCACGCTGTGTCTTGCCAGGAACTAATGGGCTGTCCTGTTACATAGCATCTGCTTGCACTGGTACTGTATATTGTTCAAAGTACTGAACATAATTGATATAAATATAAGATTAAATGACATACAGATGGCATGGCATATGAATTAAATTTAAATCCACATAGTTGCAAAGGACTACACTTGTTTAACAGGTCATTTTAGCTTTGATGTTGCCTGTTCCTTTTACACTTAGAATAAAATGTCTCAGAGCACAGATTATACCATTTTGGTTTCACCATAAATTTCCCACCATTGTACCTGCCAACACCTCATCATAGTTCATTAGTTTCTGACTATAGTAAAGAAAAGTGTACAAATCCAAACTTTGATAACCTCATCGGGAAGCCTAATCCTAGGTGATAGAGGGAAGATTGTATATGTGCAGCAACAAAGTGGGATGTACCTTTCTATCTCTAATAATCTCAGTACTTTTTAGCCCCTTTATGAATTTTTCATGAAGGTAGCTAGTAAGTTGCATAGTTTCATTCATATTTTTAGGCACTCAGTATCAGCACTAAGTACTCCTAGTATTTATCCTCATTCCTACCTCAGAAAAGCACCACAAATTGATGACACTTTCAATTTTTCATGGCCACCACCCTGAATTAGAATAAATTTCTTTGTGAAGTGCCAGCTAGCTAGTGCCCAAACTAATTTTACACAGTAATCTTAATAGCCAACAGTCTGTCTAGTGAGATTTGAATCTAGCGATGAAAGGCATCATCTAATCTATTGCATCACAGGCTGACTAACCCAGGATTTTTGTAAAAGGTTTAATTTCCTCAATGAAAATCCCAATTTAGCACTGTCATTTATTTGTACAGTAACATTTAAATAATTCAAGATATGAATACTAACAAAATTTAGGAACATAGTTACGGCAGAATGTCGTAAAAACCCGTCTGGTTCACTAATGCTCTTTAGGGAAGGAAATCTGCCGTTCTTAGCTGGTCTGGCCTACATGTTGCTCCAAATCCACACATGGTTGACTCTTAACTACCCTCAGAAATGGCCTAGCAAGCCACTCAGTTGTACCAAATTGCTACAGAAAAGTCAATAGGGCATAAAACTGGACAGAACACTCACTACCAACCTGTGGAACTGGAAACTGCAATGGCACCCTGCACCCTGTTGACCCTACAAAGTCCTCTTTACTGGCATCTGGGGCTTGTGTCAAAACTGGAAGAGCTGCCCCACAGACTAGTCAAGCAATAGCTTGACATAGTCATACTCACTGAATTGTCCCTTACAGCCAATGTTTCAGACACCTATTTCTCACCCATGTTAGCAAACATTAGACCAGTTCATTCTTTGCTATTGAAATTCAATATCTAACCACTTGACATATGAACAACTGTTTTAAACATCAGTGATGGACGAATACATCTTGCATAAAATTAAATTACAACTATTTCAACGTCCCAATAAAAAGTTCATATTATCCTGCTAAAAAAAATGTGAAGTGAATTGGGGCTGTGAAATTTTTTAAGTTGTAATCCAGGCATTTACAATGGAATCGGACTCAGTAGTCCTCCAGCACAGCCCCTGCCAGGAGTCACATGGTTGATTGGAAAGCAGCTCATTTTCATTGGTCAGACGTTTGCATCTCCAGTGCCAGCCTACCTGTGGGGTTGGTTTCCCAGGACCTTCCTTGTTTTTATCCTTTCAGATGAAATGTGAGCATCACTGGCAAGACCAGCATTTATTGATCATCCCTAGTCATACCAGTGATTACTTCTGAACAAGAGAGCCAATTAACAGTATTTTATTAAAACAGTTGAAGATTCTTCAGGAGTCCAGGTTGCTTAACTGGCAATCTGCCAGTGGGGCCCACATATTTGTTGTGCAACTCCACTAATGGGGCATACCCTGTTGCTATTATGTGAGGTCCCCTTCCAGCATGAGGAGAGAGAACTCCCAGCTGAGGACATATCTGCCCTGGCTTGCTTTTCTGCCATCATTTGCCTTGTAAGGATGGACAGATATTCTGTTACAGGAAAGATAAGTCTTCCAAGAACAGCAGCAATCTGGCATAGTATGGTGACTATCTTTTTCCTGAGTGTTCTGCTGGAATTAAAACGAAAACCTCTGGTATTTCGATCTCATGGTGTTTATTGCTGAAAAGAGAGACTTTTGCCAAAAAACCTCAGCAACAGTCTCTCTTGCAACAAATCTCTCTTTTCAGCAATATCCTAGTGTTTAGGATTGTTTAGTACAGAAAACAGCACATTTTACAATGAAAGCAAAATACTGCAGATGCTGGAGATCTAAAGAAAACAGAAAATGTTGGAAAAGCTCAGCGTCTGGCAGCATCTGTGGAGAGAGAAACGAAATTAACGCTTCGAGTCCAATATGATTCTTCTTCGGAAATCAGTTCTGACACAAGCAGCAATGAAATAAATGATCCATTGATTTTGTTTTTTAATGTTGATTGAACAATAAATTGTTGGACAGGGTAACTTCCCCATTCTGCTTCAAATAGCTCCATGAGCTTGAATAACCATTTGAACATAATGGACCAGATCTTGGGTTAGCCTTTTGTCCAAAAGAAGATACCACTTCAATGCAGCATTCACTCAGTACTGGACAGAAATCTCAACTCAGATGATAGTCATAGTAGAGAAAGAGAACAAAATACCAGTGTATAAGGGAACCTAAAACTAAATCATTGGTATTAGCTTGGTAGATTTTATAAGTGCAAAAATGGTAATGCGAAAACAATAGGACTTAAAACTGGTTTGCACTCCACAGTAGAGTAGCATAGTGGTTATTTTACTGAATTAGTAATCCAGAGGCCTGGCCTAATTATCCAGAGACATGAGTTCAAATCCTACCCTGCCAGCTGGGGAATTTTAAGTTCAATGACTTTAATAAAATCTAGAATAAAAAGTACCTGCATTGTGACCATGAAAACTACTGGATTACTCTTTTTTTAAAAAAAAAACCTGCTTCACTAATGTCCATCAGGGAAGGAGACCTGCTATCCTTACCTGGTCAGCCCTGTATGTGACTTCAGAACCACAGCAGTGTGGTTGATTCTTAGCTGCCTTCTGAAATGGCCTAACAAGCCACCCTGACTCGCCACAATCTTCTCAAGGGCAGTTAGGGATGGGCGATAAATGCTGGTCTTGTCCTCATCCCCCAAATGAAGAAAAAAAGATAGGTAAAGAAATTGCATAATTTTCCAAAGCACTCTACTTCAAGCACAATTCCTAAATCTAGTCCGAGCCAGCCTGTTAACTGGTATTACACTTGCAGAAGATGTAACAAAACTAATTTAAAGAGGTCATGCACAGGGATTAATGTGAATAATGCTATTATGAAAAGCTAATCCAAGCTTATCTGACTGAGGAAAAGCTTAGTTTTAAACTACAAATCACTTCCCAAACTACCTCACAAAGAAATTTAGCTATAGGTTACACAACACATTAGCAATAGAGAATGCTAAATCTGCTTACTAAATGAAAACTGAGTACAAATAATATATGGTAAGAAAAAACAATTATGCAACATTGTGCATCTGACACAATGGTGACAGCATGACTTAACACTCTAAAAGTAACTTGCCTTTCCCCCTTCTTTTCAGCAGATGACTTAACTAAACATTTGATGGTTTTGTTGTGAAAGTTAGAATACCCAAACTAAGTAAAATAACAATTGTAAAGCCTTTTATTTTCACTTTTTTTTTTACTTTTCCTGAAAACTACTTGTATGTCCACTATGCCCTTCTGAGCAATTGAATCCAGGTGTTCATTGACGACTCTCTGCTATTACTCTGTAACAATTAGAAATGCTCGCCTTCACCTTGGATTTTTCTCTTGCTCCCTTTGTAGAAATAACACCATGCAGTTCAGCACTTTCTGTTGAAGGCCCAGCTGAAATCAGAAGCTCAGTATCTGTAGAATGCTAGATCAGATTTTGAGTCATACCACTCCGTGGTGGAAATTGTTTTGTGATACCAGTGCACCAAATGAATGCCGCAGCTTTAAACAGTAAAATTCATTATATATCAAGACAAATAGGTCAAGCTATTTAATGTGCAGTAAAACATTTTAGGAATACAGAGATTTGTAGTTTTTAAAGATGTTGCACAGCAAATGGTCACACAAGTAGCTTCTGCAATCCTTTCTATATTATGATGTTAGGGCCTTTTTTTTCAATTTTAGTAAAGGTGACCATGAGTTGCTCACCAGCTGTTTGCTGAAAACATTAAGTATGAAGGGAATTGTGCCTCACTGTAACATAACAGCGGTACCCTTGACATTTTTTAAAATAGTATCCCTGGGGGGTGGGAAATATTAATGAGCTACTCCCTGTTCATAGTATTAGCATCCCAGATGTACTTAGAATGTAAAAATCCTAAAGCACACGAAGGATGAGATAAGCAAACTCATGCATAAATAATAATTTAACAACATTATGGTTGATTCTAAATTGTAACTATAATTTTCTTAAAGTCTAACAGTTTTGTTCACCTGCTGAATCTTTTTGAAAAATGAATTTAAGCACAGCCACTTATTACTGTAATTCATTCCATTTATTGTCAGAAACTGAAAGACTGGTAGTCTATTGTTTGTAGTATGTCGGAAAAACGTGTTTAAAATTACATTTATCATTTCTCGGCTTCAGCAGTAATCTTATTAATATATGTGAACAGTAACCATTCATCACTAGGATTTTAATATAAATGTATTCCTCATCATCGGTTTCAGAAAGTTTATAGATATATAATGAAAGATTACAATTGTCAATTCAGTAATATTCAATAGCAAAAAAACATAAACTTGAATCTGGAGTGAATAAAAATTACAATGAAAAGATAATTGCTACACCGACAGATTTCTTTATTTAAAATATTATATCTTTTTCCCTTGGGTGGTTGCAGGGGTATGGGGCAGCGGGCAGGAACTGTAGCTTAAGCTTTAGCCAGTCAGTTAATTTCCAGAACCATTGCTTGAAGTAACTTGCCTCAATTAATGTTGTAAGACACTTTGTATCTGACAAAACCAGAAATGGTTGCTGTGTAATCCTTTTATTGTGTTCACCCAAACCAGCCACAAGTCTTTAATCAGTGGGTTGTACTGAGAAATAAATGCTATTTGCTATTTATCTCTGGTTAGAAACATAAAATTTGTCGATCCTTTTGATCTTGGCTGTACAAATTGTTAAGGAAGGCTCAAGATCTTCATGGGCCACAAGTCTCACCCACAGTCCTAGATGACTCATTATAACAAGACAAATGTTATTATGAATAAGAGCGCAAGAAATGAGAGTTCATACAAAACTCCAGATACCAACTTGTTTATTGTACCGCTTCCTATTTTAAGACTGTATTGGCTATCTCATTTCACAATGTGGTGACAAAAGTAAGTCAACAGGCACAAATCAAACATTTTGTAACCTACATCCAGCCCTTCAGCGGAAGCTAAACAGCACAATCAGTTAAATCATACCCTGACACATTAAACCCTAAAGCATTATAGGAAAGTACAACTTTAACAATTTCATTATTTCTAGCCACAGCACAAATCCACAAGACATTCATAAGTAAAATGAAAGCAAAAACCTTAAACCCAAATCCTATTCCTATGTATATATGACTAGAGTATCTTACAATGGTATAACATCCCATTGTGTCACAAAATGCTTTCCCAAGGTATCATACGCTTAGGCCTGGGTGTTCCATTGTGATGCTTGCACCATCTGTCAAGCTGACATGTTGAAACTTTGACAGTAGTGATCAGTTCCTGTAAGATGCATCTTCTGTACTTGTACCATTGTCGGTTCTTTACCCAAAGGTGAAGTTGAAAGTCAACAGCATAAGTATAGAAACAAAATTCTTGATTCACATAGCAGCGAATCTTTCTGTCTCGAATATAAAAACATTGGTTCTGCGATTGACCTGTGTGAAATCTGTGTTCCTGTGAGTTGCTCATGGCCAAGGGTTAACAGTTGTTGAGAGATTCTGGCTCTGATCAGCTTCCCCACCTTACTGAAAGAGAATGCACATTAGTGACACACCCAAAGGAAGAAAAATAAAGCAGTGGCAGTATATTTTATCCATCTGTCTTAGGTTTACTAATAAAATGTGAACATTCCGATTTTCAATAGGGCTCTTTAAGAGCTGCAGGTAAATTGAATTTGGCTGTCCGTATAGGAATCATTAATCTTGCCAATCTTCACTGAGCTCTGTATTCACAGTACAGAATGCAGCAGCAGTATAAATTAGAGCTGCTATAGAATTGGAGCTTGAGGCATCCTTGTCTACGATAGTGGTCATTGCTCCTGGCTCAGCAACATACAGTCCTAGTAATTGAAATAATGTTTTGAGCAGGAGAAGATTATTGATACAATTAATCTAAGTTTCCAAACCACCTACTGTTTTCCTACTGTGGTTCTGGAATGAGTGACATAATGCCTAATTCATTCAGTCCTTCCTTAAATTTACCATGAAGAAACATTGTTTATCTAAGGACTTCATCCTCTGGAGAAGAGGAGGAAGTTGATTTGGATGGACCTCTGTAAAATGTATGAAAAGTTTAGAACCAAGTTCTTGAACATGGGAAAGGAGATATAGAACTATTAGTTCCTCAGTCATGAAAAGGAAATTAATAAGCAGTTTGGAAGAATAAACTACTTGAACCAATAATCTTTCCTTTGTTTCACCACCTCTGCTGGTAATCCATTCCAAAATTCTATCACTTTCTTTCTAAACAATTGTTGCCTAAATTTCACACATTCTATTTTACACCCCTAACTTTAACTTTAATGCAATACCATTGAATGATAACATTCATGGCTTCTTTGGATTTGGTAACAAGTGCCAACCACTGCATTTCAAGGATTGATTCTAGAGGTTTTAATCATACATAACGTAAGGAACATGTTATACATAGCTAAGGAGATAACTGTAAAGAAATACAGTTGAAACTGTATTTGGCCTGTACCCAGCAAAAGACGTGGACTGGATCCAAATTCTGCATGCGTGTTAAATCTTAACCTCTGCCAAATCTTCCGGAGGAGTTCCAAGGTGGAAATCATTCCTCCTGATGCAGCCCACTAACTTCAGTAATCAGCCTCAAAGCATTACCCCACATTCCCTCCATAATTACACATATTTCCTATAATACGGAGGTTAAAACTACATATGGCCAAATCTGTTTTGACTTATCTTCCTAGCTATGTATTTTGTTTGCTTTTTGCATTACCCATGGGCACTGAACTCACAGGTTTAACTAATTACTCACTAAAGCTCCCAGATCTCTTTCCTGGCCACTTACCTCCACACCTTGACATTTAATGTGTACTCCAAATTTATGCTTCCTCTACCTAATCCCATGACTGCATTTATTTCCGGTTTAAGCTCCAACGACCTTCTCTCTTCGTATTGAATGAGTCCGTCAGATTCTTTTGGATTATCATGGTTTTCTTGATTGAGTACTACCTGATTTGATGTCACGTACAAAGTGAGATACCTTGGGCAATATTCAAACTACCAAGTCATTTATAAAATTTTATAAACCAAAGTGCTCCCAAAACCAGTCACTTCTACAATTCACTGGCTATCAATTTAAACTTTAAAACTTCTAAACATTATATTTTGCTTTCGGCTTTAAACTTATGCTTTTCAACCATCCTATGGACATAATACCTTGTGAGTCAGTCTGTTTTGTGAGACGTCAGAGATGCCTTCCTGAAATCCAGCTAAGTAACATCGGCTACCTCCGTGTTATCCACTGGATTTGTAACCACCTTAAACAGCTCTGTGCCTTACAGGGAGGGTTGGGGTACAGTTAGCTCAGTTGGCTAGATGGAGAGCGTGTGGTTCAGAATAACAGCTACAGCTCAGATTTGATTCCTGTTCCGGCTGAGGTATTCTTGGGACCTGACTCCCCACCCTGCCCCTGAGATTGGAAGACAATGGCAGGCCACCACTGACAAAAAAACTGTCAAGAAAATGGCTCAAGGTGAAGTATCAGCAGACAATGAGCCAAAGGCTTGTATTCGGGAAGAACACACATACACGCTATACCAAGCTATGCCTTATTGAAACCCCTTGTGTCACCGCAGTACTTGGCTCTTGTTGCCAGGTTCCAAAGAAGCTTTGGAATGTTATCATTCGATGGGATTGCTTACATTTTGAGTGCATTAATTGTGTATCTTAAGTATAATAGTAAATGTTAATTTCTCAATTAAACTGGTGCATGCAAGGATCACAGAGAAGGCTAGGATTTTTCTTTTTATAGGAGGGAATGTGTTTTATTGAAAGTATTAATTTGATTTTTCTTTTTAAAATGCCCAAGTATTTCACTGAGCTTTGGTCCTGAAATATCAGAGAAATCTCAGTTTTAGGGCTGAGATTTTCATAAGAAATAGGCCGTGAACTACTGGCATACATGAAACGTGCTGCTGCAAAGGTTGAGAAATTTAAAAACTTTTTCTCAATAAATGTGAGTGAAATGTTGGTGCATCATTGCAAATCAATAGTCAACTTACTACATATCCATCTGTTCACTGACAAATTCTACTTTTTTTGTAGTAATGGTAAAAGTTGTATGAGTCAGTAGACCTGTTCTGTGTATTGCAAGCAAAATACCTAACTAAAATTAACCAAACTATTAGCATGTAATTGTGTTAGTTCGTCCCTCCCTTTCACCTCTTGATTTTCAAGTATCTTTGAGAAGTTTCCCTAAGGCTTCTACAGTGAAGACAGACAAAAAAAAACCTGTTCAACCCCTCTGCCATTTCCTTGTTTTCCATTATCAATTTCCCAGACACACACTCTAGAGGACCAACGCTAGCTTTAGTTACTCTTTTCCTTTTTAAATACTGGCAGGAACTCTTGTATTTCTAGCTAGCTTTCTGTCACATTCTAATTTCTCCCTCTTTTTAATATTTGTTTAGCCTTTCAATGCCGGTTCTTAAACTCGTCCAATCTCCTGACCTACCACTAATCTTTGCAGATTTGTACAATGTTTCTTTTAGTTTGATACTATCCTTAACTTCCATATTCAGCCACGGATGATGAATCCTTTTCAAAGAGTCTTTCTTTCCCACTGGGATAAATCTTTGCTGAGAGTTGTTAAATATCTCCTTAAAAGTCTGCCATTGTGCATCTATTGCCCTACCTTTTAGCCTAATTTCCCAGTTCATTTTAGCTAGCTCTGCCTTCATACCCTTATTTTACCCTTAAACCTTTATTTAGGTTTAAAACACTAATCTTAGAGTCATACATCTGCTCTTCAACCTGAACATGAAATGTTATGTTTGCTTTCACCTAGAGGCTCCTTTACCATGAGGTATTGATTAATTCTGTCGCATTGCACATTACCAAGTCTAGAATAGCCTGCTCCCTGGTTGGCTCTAGAACATACTGGTCTAAGAAATTGTCCGGAATATGTTCAACAAATGAATTTTCCAGGCAACCTTTGCCAATCTGATTCGTCCAATCTACATGTAGATTAAAGTCATCCATGATTATTGTGGTACCTTTCCTACCCATTTATTTCTTCCTATATACGCTGTCGTACAGTGTAACTACTGTTAGGGGCCTATAAATTACTCCCACAAGTGACCAATTGCCTTTCCTATTTCTTATCTCTACCCAACTGATTCTACATCTTGCTCTTTTGAGCTAAGGTTATCTCTCATGACCACATTAATAAATCCTTAATTAACCGAGTTATCCCAGCACATTTTCCTTCCTATCCTTTTGAAATGTCACATGCCCTCAATATCTAGGTCCCAGCCTTAGTTAGCTTTCAACCATGTTTCTGTAATGGCTACCAGGTCATACATACTTTTATCTGTGCTGTGTTACAGCCATGTGAGCAGGGGTAGAAATGTGAATACTCTATGATACAACCACCCCAAGTCTGACTGTAACAGGGTTCTTGAAGGACTTAGAAAATGAAAATATTTTACTTGTGATGAGCAATGTATAATTTTTAAGTTGAATATATATATGTATGAAAGGTAAAATGGTTTGTTTCATTTTTTGTTATTTATGAGCCTTGGTGCCTAGAAGTCTGCATGGACTTGACTAAAAGGTTAGTCCTTTGGGTTTGTTTTTATATATACATTTTTAATGAGGTTTTACAATCCCCTGATGTTAAAGAGATGGTTTAAAAAGGGGTGACAAGTTTAGTGATTTTGGGGGGAATAAGTAGAAAAACTAGGCTGTTGACTAGTGACAGTGGTCAAGTGACACAGAGAAACACAGGGTACAGTTCAGCCAGTGTGTATCAGAGTGACACCAAGGATTTTCCGTTGTCTGAGTTAAGAAATATTACAAGGCTACTGGGAGACTGTGTTTAGGAACTCGTGTTTGCTCTGCAGTTGAAGCAATAGTGAGTTTAGAGGGTAGTTTTGGGTGGCTGGGGGAGAGATAAGAGTTGGATTAGAAGTAATAAGCAAAAGCTCAAGAATTGACGAGAAGAAAACTGTTTGCCCCTGTGCCAGTCCCAAGCAAGAAGCCTTTGTGTCTAGCTAGTGGTAACGCTTCACTGGTTTATGTGTCTGTAAACATATTACTGGGTAAAAAAATATTGGGAAATTGAATCATCTTCTTGAGTTATTGAGATCATTCCAACTTTTTTGTCTGATGTCATATAGTTCATTATTCTTGTTTGAATAAGTATTCGTGTGTTAAAAGTTTATCAGTGGACTTCTGTGAATTTGTTCAGTAGCTTTCCTCCATGGTTTATGGGAGAAAAAGTTAGGATCTATCAGGCCAGGTTTCACTATGGAATCAGTCCAATATTAGCATCAGCTGGGATCATAACTCAGTGTCTGTGTTTAACCAGTATATATACTGATTGCAAAGAAACGAGTCTGACAGGGTTTCTTGAGATTTAAAACAAAATGGGGATAGTTTTTATGGAGTTAAAAATGCACCCAGGTAAAGATAGCAAAATATTTAAAAAGGTAAACCTGCGCTTCTTGAACTCTCATGACCTATATTCACACACACACAAACTGTACCACATACTGTAGGTGGTTACGTTCTTAGTCAAATTGAGGTTCAACGCTGAAAGATGAAGAAAATTGAGAGTTCACTGTTTGAACCCTTGGCTACATCACTGTGACTGCAGCAAAGGTTTTTCCAAGCTCCTACATATTCCAAGAGTTCAGTTGAAGTTCATGTCACTGCAATTGCCAGATACAATTTCTTTTTAATCCATAATTTTTCTGTTCCAGAAGTCGATGAGTTTTGCACCTAAGGTTCCTTTCAATAGACAATTCACTTATCTCTGTGCTGGATTTTTAAAATGTAAGGGATAGAGTCTTAACTTGGGAGAGAAGAGAAGGAAGCTCCTGCTGCTCCATTGATAGCTTTTCCAGACTGCTCTGCTACTATTTGCAGCTTGTGTGCTGTATTAAAGTGATTTCAAAATGGTTACTTCACTCACATGACCTTTCTCTCCTCATAATGATTTCAGAAGGTTTATCTAATGTTTGAATTGATGGTTATTTTTGTTTCATGGCTGGGGTGGGGGGAGTGGATTCTTTAACGTCCCAGCCATTAACACCCTGAAGGAGCTATTATCCATCTTGGTGAGATTAGAAGACACATCTCCGTATAGCCATTGTTCTAGTAGTCTCTCTGTCTCCATTGGAGAAGATAGTCTTATAGAAATATAAATGCTATGCCCTGGATTTCAGTAGATTTCTTTTGAAGTGGTTCTTGACATCCTCAGGTGTGAAATTCTAGAGAAAGATACATGTTTGAATTGTATTCCAAATTAGAACTTTCCAGAAACTGGTCCCTGGAAATACCAGACATCAGGTGACTTATGGCAGTTATCTTTAGTCAATATCTTTTCTTATCTTTAAAAAGTCCTTTTTAAATAGCTCAGTATATGTTTGCTCAACCAGTAAAGTTACAGATTCATATCATTCATGCACAAGGCACATCATCGTGACAGCTAACAGTTCATCCATTTTGTTACAAATGCTGCTGCATTCAGATAAAGAGCCTTCAACTGTCTTTTTATCATTTTTGCAACCTCTGACTTTCTGCTGGTGCACTTTTAAGTTTGTTTGCTCTGTCCCTTGTTGCCACACTGTGGTTATCATTACCTAAATCCCTATCCTTCTCCTCTTGTTTCTCTTGATTTACCACATCTCACATCATCCCTTCCCCCCACTATTTAGTTTAAAGCCCTGGGATACCAAATAAGTTGTAGCAGGAATAGTTGAGCCTGCTGTTTCTGAACACTAAACTTATTCTTTGGATTTTTGTTATCAGGAGGAGAAACCTTGAGGCTGGAGACAGTTGTAGAATGGTGGAAAGAAAAGAATGCTGATTTCTGCTCTCGCCTGATAATTGTTTTGGACTGTGACAATGCTGTTCCATGGGTTAAAGATGTAAGAAGAGTCAGTGAAAGTTTTGTTGCTGTACAAGGTGCAGTACTGGCCGAAGAAGTTAATGTTGAAGAAGCGGACCTTCCACAATTAGGTGACTTTACTAAAGACTGGGTAGAATATAACTGCAACCTTGATAACAACATTAGCTGGTCAGATAAAGGAAGAACAGTTATGGCTGTTTATGGTATATCTAAATGCTGGAGTGATTACACTCTTCATTTACCAACAGGAAATGATGTTGCCAAGCACTGGATGATTTACTTTCCTCGTATCACTTATCCTCTGATTTACTTGGCGGACTGGTGTGGTGGACTGAACCTTTTTTGGATGTGTAATGTTTGCTTTAAATGTTTCAAAAGGTTGAAAATGAGATGGTTCCCACCCACAGTCCTGGACACAGGGCAAGGATTTAAACTTGTGAAATCATGACATTATCATCACATGTCAAATACTTAGGACTTTGTATTGCACTTATAGGCGTCCTTCCAAAGATTTTGGAGTACAGGTTTATATATAAAAGTTAATGGGCTACAGCTGCTGAAAAGTTACTGATTTATCCCAGGCTTGTATTTCTTAAACTCAACAGATTTCAGGGTTCAGCAGGGCTTATACCATTTTTATTTGTGTGTGTATGTGTGTATATATATATATATATATATATATATATTACATACTGCAATGTTACTAATACTACACAAAGAATTACTGCATTAAGATGGCAACCATTCTAGCTATTTATAGTGCACTGAGTTCAAATTAGCTAGCACAACTAATGTTTTGACAGCAATTAAAATGGAAAATAATGAACATTGGTTTAAGATGTCATTATTACCCACCAAAGCAGGAAAGAGGAAGTCTGACAACCAAATGTTGAACATGCCAAATGATGAAGTAAATTCTTCAGAAAGCATACTTCATGATTTTCTTTTAAACATACAATGTTCAAAAGTTTAGTCTGCAAAATATTCCTTAAATTTGATGGTCCAATTTAATATTGTTACTTGCTCTCAATTGACTTGCTTCTTTGCCTAGTATCAAATATAAAATAACCTGAGGATTGCAGTGATGGTACAAGACCAAGAGAAACTATAACATGTCACTAATCTTAATTGCAGTGAAAATTACTTCCCCCTGTAGTTCATCTGTTGGAAAGTTTGCTAATATTTTATAAATTTTGCTACTTTAATACTAATATGCAATGTTCAGAATTGGCATTGGCCCTTTCCCCAAGATTGATTTTTTTTTGCTGAATGATACCATCCAACAAAGTAGTTCATTCAATAGTTGAGAGCTGAGTAAAATTGACTATTCAGTTTAAAGCCTACTGTGTTATACTTAGGTTTTTAAACTAAAGAATTTAAACAAATCCCACTAGTTGCCAGAATTTAATTTTCTGCTACAACCACAACTGTGGAGATTTCTTAGTTCATATGCAATAACACATGGTTGTTACTGAGTTCAATATCAAAATATTGTGCATGACTGTGGGTTGCATATGAAAATGAAGAGGCATTCTCTTAAAGCCACATGCTGTCCATTTCGTTTGTATTAACTATATGTCAAAATAAATTTTATTTCTAATAATTTTCTAAAACCTTTCTAATTGAGCTTACATGCATGTAATAAATCAAAACAGGGCGCACCTTTGATTAAATGTATAATTCTTTTGTGATGAATTACTTTGATTTTATCTTATGCTATATTTTGACATTTATTTTATATACATTTTGATCTCTTGCATGTACATTATTTTACTGTTTTGAGAATTTATTTTTGTTATTTAGGTATGGTCCTGTTACAGAGCTATCACACTTTTAAGTTCATGTTCTATAGATCCCTGTAAAATTAACCAATAAACACCATATTTGCTTCAATTGTTGCTGGAAACATCAAGTCACTCGTTAGACATTTTATTTACAGATCTGCCTAAATCTCGCTGAGCATTAGTCTCGCTATAATGTGCTATTTCAGAGTTGACTTTGCAGTGTCATAGGATTAGATCTAGAGAAAGGGAGTGAAAAACAAGATTTTGGCAGTAAAGCTGTATTTTATTACTTCTCATTTTAAATGACTAGAATAGTTATTTATATTCTCATTCTTAATGTTTATTCTCATCTGTGTGGATAAGTGAATTTGTCAATTTTTGTCTTATGTGCATGGGAAGCACCTTGGGACATAGTAAAGATGCTCTATAAATGCATGCTGTTGATTATTTTCTCCCCTATCCTTGAAATTAGTGCTATGATTGCCAGTGTACATTTAAATTGCAGGACTCATAAGAAAATAATTATATTCGCTCTCAATCTGCTGTGGGTGCCCAACTGATTCTCACCCCATTCCCTCCAAAGTTCTCTGCTACAATAAGATATTGTACCAGCTGCTCACTCCTGCATACATCTTTATTTTGTATGTTGGTAAGAGTCACTTTTAAGGTCTCCACACTCGATGTGTGAGGTCAAAGGAAGCAATCTATAGGTATTTTGGCCATGTGTTAGTAGCTTGGTTTAATATTTCAATAATTACTCCAAATGCCTTTTTCTTCATGAATTGTTGCAACATGGTTGAGGTTGGCAATTCAGCTATTGGAACATCTTAAGCATAAACCCACTATCCTCCACCCTTGGGCATAAAAAGGAGGGGCAACCTGAATGCTGTGTAGGAGGAAGAATTGTTAGGGAACCAAAGTGATGGTTGAAAAGTGGGATTTTGAAAGCACAGAGGGAGGTGAAAGGTCAGAATGGCAAAGACTTCCAAAGAACTGGAGTATTGTGACTTAACAAGTAACAACACAACAATAAAAAAAAAATGCTGGAAACACTTAGCCGGTCAGGCAGCATCTGTGAAGAGAGAAAGAGTTAATATTTAATGTCTCTTATGGACAGGAGGGGGGGTTAATTTAAGGCCGCTTCTACCTCTTACCCAAAATCCACAAACAGGACTGTCCCGACAGACCAATCGTGTCAGCCTGTTCCTGCCCCACGGAACTCATTTCTTGCTATCTTGACTCCATTCTCTCTCCCCTTGTCCAGTCCCTTCCCACCTACATCCATGATTCCTCTGACACCCTACGTCATATCAACAATTTCCAGTTCCCTGGCCCCAACCGCCTCCTCTTCACCATGGACGTCCAATTCCTCTACACCTCCATCCCCCACCTGGATGGTCTGATGGCTCTCTGCTTCTTCCTTGAACAGAGGCCCGAACAATCTCCATCCACCACTACTCTCCTCCGTCTGGCTGAACTTGTTGTCACACTGAACAATTTCTCCTTCAACTCCTCTCACTTCCTCCAAATAAAAGGTATGGCTGTGGGTACCCGCATGGGCCCCAGCTATGCCTGTGTCTTTCTGGGGTATGTGGAACATTCCTTGTTCCGGTCCTACTCTGGCCCCCTCCCACAACTCTTTCTCCGGTACATCGATGATTACTTCGGTGCTGCTTCATGCTCTCGTCTGGACCTGGAAAAATTTATTAATTTTGCTTTTAATTTCCATCCCTCCATCATTTTCACATGGTCCATCTCTGACAGTTCTCTTCCCTTCCTTGACCTCTCTGTCTCAATTTCTGGTGATAGTCTGTCCAATATCCAATACAAGCCTACCAACTCCCACAGCTACCTCGACTACAGCTCCTCACGCCCTGCTTCCTGTAAGGACTCCATCCCATTCTCTCAGTTCCTTTGCCTCCGTTGCATCTGTTCTGATGATGCCACTTTCAAAAACAGTTCCTCTGACATGTCCTCCTTCTTCCTTAACTGAGGTTTTCCACCCATGCTGGTTGACAGAGCCCTCAACCGTATCCGGCCCATCTCCCGCGCATCTGCCCTCACACCTTCTTCTCCCTCCCAGAAACATGATGGTGTCTCCCTTGTCCTCACTTTTCACCCCACCAGCCTCCGCATTCAAAGGATCATCCTCCACCATTTCCATCAACTCCAGCATGATGCCACCACCAAACACATCTTCCCTTCACCCTCCCGGCGGCATTCCGCAGGGATTGTTCCCTCCGGGACACCCTGGTCCACTCCTCCATCACCCCCACACCTCAACCCCCTCCCACAGCACCTTCCCATGCAACCGCAGAAGGTGCAACACCTGCCCCTTTACTTCCCCTCTCCTCACCGTCCAAGGGCCCAAACACTCCTTTCCAGTGAAGCAGCATTTCACTTGCACTTCCCTCAACTTAGTCTACTGCATTCGTTGCTCCCAATGTGGTTTCCTCTACATTGGAGAGACCAAACGCAGACTGGGTGACCGCTTCGCAGAACACCTTTGGTCTGTCCACAAGCATTACCCAGACCTCCCTGTTGCTTGCCATTTCAACACTCCACCCTGATCTCATGCCCACATGTCCGTCTTTGGCTTGCTGCATTGTTCCAGTGAAGCTCAACTCAAACTGGAAGAACAGCACCTCATCTTCCGACTAGGCACTTTACAGCCTTCCGGACTGAATATTGTGTTCAACAATTTTAGATCGTGAACTCTCTCCTTCTTCCCCACCCCCTTTCCGATTTTCCCCCTCCGTTTTGTTTTTCTGAATAATTTATATTGATTTTTCTTTTCCCACCTACTTCCATTATTTTTAAGTGTATTTCCATCCGTTGTTTTATCTCTACCTTTTAGGCTATTTCGATCCCTTCCCCCCACCCCACCCCCACTAGGGCTATCTGTACCTTGCTCGTCCTGCTTTCTACCTTTAATTAGCACATTCCTTTAGATAATATCACCACCTTCAACACCTCTTTGTCCTTTTGTCTGTGACATCTTTTGGTTATCTCCACCTATCACTGGCCCTCTACCCAGCTCTTCTTGTTAAACCCCCCCCCCCCCCCACCCACCAACTTATAGTTCACCTCTTTTCTATCTTTACTTAGTTCTGTTGAAGGATCATTCGGATTCGAAACATTAACTATGCACCTCTCCATGGATGCTGCCAGACCTGCTGAGTTCCAGATATTTTTGTTTTGGATTTCCAGCATCCACAGTTTTTTGCTTTTATCTTAATTTAAAGAGCACTATTTTCTCCTCTCTCCACCCATGCATAAACATAAAGGTGTTTGATTCGCTCTTTATAAATGGTAGCATATTTTCCAACCCCTCAGTTTTAGTGTGATCTAACCTCACAGCAAATTCTAGATAGGATGAACTCAAAGGGTTAGTTTATTTGCACACACTCAAAATGCAAATAAAAAGTCCCCTTCACCTTCAGATAGTAAAGAGAGGGATAGAGAAAAGATAGATTTACAGTATGAGACCACAGAGAAAAGAAGTATTGTTTCACATGGGTTCCAGAGCCTAGCATCAAAGCCCAATGAGGTATTCCTTCACGGAGGTTGGTGAACTGAAAACCAATGTTGTAGATTTCACTTTTCCAGTGGTGTTGACATCACATGATGAGATAAACACGCAGGGAAGAATCAATCTGTAAGCGAAAGTACAGAAGTTCCAGCAGAAGCAGTGCAGGTGGGGCCAGGTGTTCAACCTGGGCAGAGCTCCTTTTCTGTGAGGCTGCCAGTCAGATGATAAACAGCAGACTGAGCTTTGCAGTTCAGCAAGGCAATATTACTGGTTCCACAAGCCAGTGGCCTATGTCACATGACTCCCACCTCTCCACATTCTTTGACAAAGGATGTGTACCCCTTGTCTGGGTCCCCAAGATTGTTAAATGTCTCAACCATTAAGAATTAAAAGGTTGCGGTGCCCTTTGTCTTAACAGACAAGCACACTCCTGTTGACCAGCCTGGGTTATGAAATTCAGATGGCCTTTGTATAGCTCTTTGAGTTTGGCCTGTGCAGTCCACGGAGGTCATTAGTAGCTCCCCAGAGATAACGAAGTATGAGTTTCCCCAATACTGCCAGGTAGCTTCTTTTGTTTGGGGATCACAGACAGACATAGATTCAGCCATTTTTAAAGGTCTTTGTCTAGTTTTTAAAATTTCAGTAATAGCCATGAGGATATCTATGTATATTTTTATAAAAACAAAAAAGTATTGGAAATACTCGAGTCGTGATGAAAGGTCATCGACCTGTGGGGACTAAGACCTTACACTGTATATTTTTTTAAAATATACAAGGATAAGCAGATACATGGAAATGCCACCACCTGCAAGTTCCCCTCTAAATCTCTCACCATTCTGAATTGGAACAATATTGGCATTCCTTCACTGTGACTGGGTCAAGACCCTGGAACACACTCCCTAACAGCATTGTGGTTGTACCTATAACACATGGACTGTAGCAGTTCAATAATGTGACTCACCACCATCTTCTCTCGAGCATTTCGAGATGGGCAACAAATGCTGGTCTTACCAGCGAAGTTCACTTCTTATGAACAACTATATGAAAAGATATAGTGATGGTGGTTTGTTACAAATCACTTGGGCAATCCGAGCTGCTGTGGCAATATGCACTTTCACACGCGTATTGTAGACTGGAGCTATGGATAGTGACGTTAGAGGCTCCAACTTTCTTTTCATCACATGGCTGACCACGAATCTCTCTCACACTTAACATCTGCCATTGACATGTGTTGGAAGGACTTTCAGGTTGGCCATCAACCTGTTTGGCCCCATTAAGATTGCATCTTCATTGGCCATCAAGTCCTGGGGTGGGGCTTGAACGCAGAGCTTCTGACTCAGGTAGGAATGCTATCCACTGCACCAAAGGATCGGCCAAAAATATAGTGCCCATGTAGAAATTAACCTATTTCAAGATGCTGTTATGGGCAGCATGTGTAGAATCCAGGATGTATCCTTTGGGGTAAGCTAAAGGTAGGCATATGGGCAGAAGGGAAGCAAGTGGAGTCAATGTAGTGTCTGCATTGTGATTGATATGATTGGAAACAGGAGCTAGTATTACCAGGAAGAAACATTAGAGGAAAATTGAGTGATCAACATTGTTGAAGATGGCAGAGAAGTCAAGGAGGGTAAGGAAGGATAGTTAAGCAAGACCACAACCACACGCACTGTTTGATTTTGACTAGTACATACTTAGTGTGGTTGGTAGTCAGAACTGTTTTGAAGAATTGAGCGAGGAAAAATCAAAATTGCAAAATAATGACAAGTTGCAAAAAAAAACATTGAAGATAATGGATTGGTTAGGAATTGGTTTCTTAAGGTTATAATTGTCTTGAACGGGGTAGGGATTTAAGAAGGGGTGGGGAGAGAGAAAACCAGAGGAGAGACTGAAATGAATGAGGAGAGAGACCGACACAAAAAGCGTGGTTCAGGGATTCTAAGGAATGCAGAATAGTTTGGAATTGGGTGTACCATTCCTCGATGTCGCTTTGCAGTAACAACCATTTTTAAACTTGTCAGCTTCTTTGTTACACTAAACTGAGAAACATGTTACAATCAAGAGCATCTAAACATTTGATTGGAAAGATCGCCAAAATGTAAGAAAGAGGATTGAGCCTCCTTTTCAATGGTCTTTGTATTGCCCATCTCCTAGTGCTCTTTTCTTTCCATTGACTACTTTGCCATCAAACTCATCCAGTGGTATTTTCAGGTCAGGTTCAACTTGAGCGATGATGATGTTCAAGTGATCTTAAATGTCAGCCAATAGCTGCATTTCATTGTACTTTCTGGTGTATCAATCCTGGTTTTGATGTTAGCTCTTTTATATATGGTACCAAACCTTTCTCAGTTGTCACCAAGGAAATGGCTAAACTCATCCTGTCGGCTCTACCAATCCGATGGACATAGTTTTGTTTCTTGTCAGGAAGAGTCACATTAAGTACAAAAGGAACTCTTCGGATGTCAATTTGTCTGGCAGCAATGACAGTACAGATCAGAACCATTATTTTATCTGTCTCAAAAAGTGATTATCACATATGTGACACTCATTTATTACAAATATCCAGCCTAATGTTCAAAACGGTGGGGAGCCTGATCAACAGTGCTCCAATACAGCCAATGCTAAGCTTTAAGATTAAGTGAGTCATTCAAAACCTGTCAGTCTTTCAATTGCAGATTAGCATTCTGTTCATAAGTGCAGTTAGGATCCCAAATCAGACACCATCCAGGATGACAAAAGCAAAATATGCAGCTGCTGGAAATCTGAAATAAAAATAGAAAAAGCTTAAAATATTCAACAGATCAGGCAGCATCTGTGGGGAGAGAAATAGGGATAAAGTTTCAGGTTGATGAACTTTGATCAAAACTGAGGATTAACCAAGATTAACAGTTTAGCAAAGCCATTTAATTGATGTGTACAATTTTTAAACACGAACTAAAGCTGTTAATCGTGCCTTAAATAATACTAATTCTTGGAATATCGACGCTGGTGAAAATATTAAAATGTTCATTTTTTAACAATGTAGAGGTTAATTTTATACATAGTGCAATGAAAACTATAGTTTATGCTTCATTCAGACTTGTATACTGCAGTCATGCAATCCAGTTCTCTCCTCTTCTATAATAATACTCAGTTTTTGTCTGCTGGGAAAATTCATTTCAATGGATAATATATTTTAATAGAGAATATGCTTTCGTATAAAAACAAGTTAAAAGTACTTGGAAAGAAAACGTACGTTGTGTTTTAAAAAAGAGCTGCTTTAAGTGTAATTTTTACCTTTACAACTCGGGAGAAAACAGTCTCTAGTCAAACTTTCATACTCTGACTACAAACAGGTCACAAGGCCTGACTTTTATCAAAATTTGTAGTTATATTCCTCGGCCTGTTTTTACACATGGACAACTTAATGTAACTTTTCCAGTGAGAAGTTTTGACTCTGTTAAATTTGTATGATTTTGTCTTTGCTGAATGAATAACCAGAAACCTGTATTTCCAGAAGTACTGTTGCAATAAGGATACTAATTTGACTGCAAATATTTTGAGGGTCTCTGCTGGTGTAAAATAGATCTTGTAAAATACAGAAATTCCCTTCTTAGTGGCTTGGATGCAGATGACTCTTAACTATAGGAAAATAAGCAGTGTTTAATTTAACCCTGTGAAGCATTCTTTTTATAGCATGCAAAAATGTAAAATTATAAAATGGTTACTTTTTGAATGTGTGGAAAATGTACATAAAGGAAATTCAACAGGGTGATGCTGAATGGAGGCTCCTTTTGTGTCATGTTCAAAAAAGATATTTAGTAAAAAGCAATGATTCCACAAGTTTCTCTTCACTCCAGTAACACTAATAAATCAATCGTGATGCTGTTCAATTTAATATTAGTATCTTTGTATTAGAAGGAACTGAAAGTGTTTTTTTTTGAAAAGTTATTAAATTAGATAAAACTTAACTTTAATTAAGTGCAAACATTGGTGGTCTATTCTGTTTCCAATTACTAAAGTTGAAATTGTAAGGGCCATTTCCTTATGTGGAGAAATGTAATTAACAGTTGCTTCGTCAGCACCAACAGAACAATAAGGCTTCAACACAAAGACTCTTCCATGTCTATGAAAATATGAAGTATCGGGAAATCTTGAAGAATTCTTTGAATATTTATTATTCACCAAGGCTCCTTAGACAGCACCTTCCAAACCCATGACCACTACCATCTAGTAGAAGTAGGACAGCAGATAGATGGGAACACCACCACCTGGAAGTTCCCCTCCAAGTTACTCATCATCCTGACTTGGGAATACATCACCGTTCCTTCACTGTCGCTGGGTCAAAATCCTGGAACTCCCTTCCTAACAGAACTGTGGGTGTACCTACACCAAATGGACTGCAGCGGTTCAAGAAGGCAGTTCACCATCACCAAGGGCAACAGATGCTGGGCCGGCCAGCGAAGCCCATATCTCATGAACATTTTTTTAAATTGCCTATTAAGTTGAGGATTCTCAATTCCACTTTCATTGTTTGTGGTTATCATGTTCCAGGTTGCTGGTTAAGATTGGACAAATTTTTGGACAAAAGAAGTTTTGAAACCTGAGACATGCATTGATGTTTCTAGCCCCAATTATGTTTTTAAACTAGTCCCTCTTTAATTTAAAAAAATCTTGAAATATTTTTGTGTTAAAATGTATCAAGGGAGCACAGCATACCATTAATGTAGTTGATGCTTAAACAGACATGCTAATCATTTAACCAGCTTGCATCAATTTGAATTGCAGAAGTAAGCCCCTTGTTTTAAATTGCCTTTTAACTGTACAAAAAGCTGATTATGGAATATCATCAATAGTTTGATGATGGTGAAAATGGATATAGAACTTTAACTGCTGAGTATTACACAGTGAGGGGGGAAATAGAATCAGTTTTTGACCATTGTTTCAGGGTACTTTCTGGATACTTCACTGAATCGGGGTTTGTCTCCATTCTGGGGTTTGTGATGGGAAATAAAAAAATATTTAAGAACAGGTTTCTAAAAAATGGTTTAACTATTACAGCACTTCACACATTTGGACAGAGTCCAGATATGCAGACAGAGAGGAAGTGGAAGGTGTAGTTGAACACCAGTCATCCAGCATTTTACCCAGAATATGGAGAATGGTTCACTCACTGGCATTCAGGCTGGAGATAGATAGTGTTGCTTTCAAGCTCTTTGAGACAACACTATACCTGTATATAGTGGCACTTCAATCATAACCTCGAGTTCAGAAAATGTACAGCATAAGAACTCCCCACAGCTCAGACAACATTTCCAACTGTTCAGACAATGCAAAATTCTAACACTCCCCTCAGCTCAAACAAGGCACAGGGCTAGCTAATAATCCCCACAGTTCAGACAACACACAGCATTAATCCCATAATTCAGACAATGTACAGTGCTATCGCTCCCCACAATGCAGACAACACAACAGCATTAACATTTTCCACAACTCCAACACTACAGAGTGCTGACACAAATTTGGTCTGATTAACTTATTTGCCTTAGCACCAGTTGCCCAACAGTAAAAGGGTCTCCTTCCTCCTGCTCACTTGCTTAATGAGCATCTTCACCACTGCATCAGAGTATTGGAGTGTTCTGGCTTGCTATGTTGACTGCTGCTACACCATCTCACTATCCACTGCTGTAAGAAGTGCCTCTGCTTCAAGTAACAGTCTGATTTTCTGCTTTCTCAATAAGCAAACTACTTAGGAAGTGGAAATTCAAGAGATTTAGTTCAAATTAAGCCAGGCACAAAAATGGCATGGACCCCACCTAATTTCTTCAGGCAGATACAACATGTTCTGCTTAATTTTTGCTATAGATGAAAGGTATCTCATTGCTTCTAGAGAAATGTGCATTGCTGATATTTCGATTCTGCTCCCTACACATGGGAGCAGAATCAATATCAAATTATTGATTTGACTGCACTTGGTATTGCTGATACAGCCCTTTGAACAAAATAATAAATGAAAAGTATTTGAAAGAACTTGATTTACAAATGGTCCACTCACCAAAAGTCAAAGTAATTCAAAGTTCTTCAATAATCATTGATTGCAATCAATGAACTTCAGGTATACTAATAAATCTACTTTAATTCAAATAGAAAACTATTCCACTTACTGTTCTTATCAACCTTTAGTTGACGTTTTCAATTATCATTGCAGAACAATGATCCATTAAAAGTTAATCCTGATTTTCAGAAATTGGAGTGAAGATATTGGCCAGAAATATTCTGTGTCTCAACAGCTGCTTTCTTCCAAAATAAGAAACAACATACCAACAAGTTTACAAAAGGAGAGTCCATATTGTCCAATAAACTAGATCCTACATTCCTAATGTTTATTGATTTATTTATTATTTAGCATATTTTTATTTTAAAAAAAATAATTCACATGATGTGAGTATTGCTGGCAAGGTCAGCATCTAATATCCATGAATAAGTTACCTTGAGAAGGGATAGTGAGCCTCCTCCTTGAACTGCTCTGGTCCGTGTGATGTAGGCACTCCCACAGTGCTGTTAGGGAAGGGCCTCCAGGATTTTGACCTAGCGATGATGAAAGATCAGTGATATTTCCAAATCAGCATAGTATGTGACTTGGAAGTGAACTTTCAGGTGGTGATGTCCCATGCGCCAGCTTCCCTTGTCCTTCTCAGTGGTAGAGGTTGCGGGTTTGAAAGGGGCTATCAAAGAAGTCTTGATGAGTTGCTGCAATGCATCTTGTAGATGGCACACACTGCTGCCACTGTGTGCTGGTGGTGGATGAAGTGAATGTTTAAGATGGTGGACAGTCAAATGAGGTGCCTTGTCCTGGATCATGTCATCTTGAGTGTTTTTGGAACTGCATTCATCCAGACGAGTGGAGATTATTCCATCACACTCCTGACTTGTGTATTGTAGATGGTGGATAGTCAGGTGATGAGCCACTTGCCATAGACTACCAAGCCTCTGACTTGTTCTTGTAGCCACATTAACTATGTGGCTACTCCAGTTAAGTTTCTGATCAATGGTTAGGCCGCGAAGTTGCAATAAAAATATTAATTTCACTGCAAATGTTCTGAGAGTCACTCAATTCATCAGGACCTCAATATCATTAGCCTTTCAATGTGGAAGGAGAAATGTTTGTTCTGTCTGTGGGAAAAGGTTTCAAACATCAGCGTTAATGGAAAATCACCAGGTCTCACATACACCCATGTGATAATGTTCCAGTGCACTGATTGCAGAAAGAATGTCATCGGGAGATGGTAATTGCCTGACACTTAAGTGGCAAGTAACAGCCGTGCCACATATCAGCCCAAGCTTGAATGGTGTCCAGGTCTTAATGTATGCAAGCTTATCATCTGAGGAGTCGCAAGTGGAACTGAACACTGCACCCATCAGCAAACATCCCCAATTCTGACTTTGTGATAAGGGGGAAATTATTGATGAAGAAGCTGAAGATCATTGGGTCTAAGGCACTGTCGTAAGGAACTCCTGAAGGGATGTCCTGGAGATAAGATAATTCACCTTCAACAACCACACAATTTTCCTTTGTAGTTGGTGTGACTCCACTCCAGGTAGATGCCAGTGTTACAGCTATACCAGAACTGCTTGCCAGAGCACAACTAATTCTGTTGCGCAAGCCTTCAAGCACTGAAGACAGGATGTTGTTGCAGCCCATAGCCTTTCCAATATCCAATGACCTCGGCCATTTCTGGCTGAAGACTGGCACCTGTAATGATGGAGACTTTAGAAAGATGTCATGATGAATCATCCACTCGACATTTCTGCCCAAGATGCTTGCAAACACTTAAGCTTTTCACTTACTCACATGCTGGGCTCCCCCATCATTGAGGATTGGGATGTTTATGGAGTATCCTGATCCAGTTGGTTGTTTAATTGTCCACCACCATTCATAACTGTATGTGGCAGAACTGTGGAAGTTTGATCTGATCTGTTGGTTGCAGGATTGCTTAGCTCTGTCGATAGCATTCTGCTTCTGCTGCTTAGGATGTATGTCATCCTCTGTTGTAGCTTCAACAGGTTGGCACATCATTTTTAGATATGCCTGGTACCGTTCCTGGCATGATCTTCTACACTCCTCACTGAACCAATGTTGGTCCCCTAGTTTGATGGTAATGGTAAAGTGAGGGATATGCCAGGCCATGAGGTTAAAGATTAGTACAATTCTGCTGCTGCTGATGGTCAACAGTACCTCATTGATTCTTAGTTTTGAGCTGCTAGACCTGTTCCATATCCATCCTACTAAACACACTGGTATTGACTTACGACATGATGGAGGGTGTACTCAGTGTCACAACAGACCTACATTTCCACAGGTTTGTGCAGTGATTGTGCACTACCAATACTGTGATGAACAGATACATCAGCAACAGATAAATTGGTAAGAATGAGATCAAGTAGTTATTTTCCTCATGAATAGTTTCCTTACATCCTGCTGCAAGCCCATGCTAGCAGTTATGTCCTTCAGGACTTGACCAGCTCAGTTACTAATGGTTCTTACAAGTTATTTTTGGTGATGGACATTGAAGGCCCCCACCCAGAGTACACTCTGTATCCTCATCATCCCAAGTGCTTTCTCAAGTGGTGTTCAACATGGTGGGGTAATGATTTATCAGCTGAGAGAGGGCAGTAGCTGGTTATCAGCAGGAGAATTCCTTGCCCATATTTGACCTGATGCCATGAAACTTCATGAGGTCCAGAGTCAATGTTGAGGCCTCCCAGGGACACTCCCTCCCAACCATATACCACTGTGCTGGTGGGACAAGACATACCCAGGAATTGTGATGGAAAAGTCTGAGACATTGGCTAAAAGCATTGTTTTGTGACTCTTAGGCTGATGTTCGACTAGTCTGTGGGACAGCTCTCCCAATTTTGACACAACTCCCCAGATGTTAGTGAGGAGGGCTTTGAAAGATTATGTGGGCTGGGTGTGCCTCTGTCATCTGATATCACCTAGGTGATAAGTCCACTTTTATTTTTTTTATACTTTGTCTTAGTGGTTTGGTATAGCTAAGTGGCTTTTTCGGCTATTTCAGAAGATAGTTAAAAGTCAACCACAAATGTGGATCTGGAATCATGTAAAAACCAGACTGGGTAACAAGGGCAAATTTTCCCTAAAGGACATCAGTGAATCAGGGGTGGCATAGTGGTATTATCACTGACTAGTATTCTAGAAACCCAGGGTAATGCCCTGGGTTCAAATCCCACAATGGCAGATAGAAAAAAATTCAGAATTAACAGTTTGATAATGAAACCATTGTTGTAAAAACCCACCTATCATTTAGAGAAGGAAATCTACCAGAGGAGATGCTTCAGTGTGATTTGGACAAGCTGAGTGAGTGGGCAAATGCATGGCAGAATGCAGTATAGTGTGGATAAATGGGAGGTTATCCACTTTGGTAGCAAAATCAGGAAGGCAGATTATTATCTAAATAGCTATAAATTGAGAGAGGGGAATGTACAACAAGACCTGGGTGTCCTTGTACACCAGTCGCTGAAGGTAAGCAGGCAGTAAAGAAGGCAAATGTTATGTTGGCCTTCATAGCCAGAGGATTTGAGTACAGGAGCAGGGATGCCTTGCTGCAATTATACAGGGCTTTGGTGAGACCACACCTGGAATATTGTGTGCAGTTTTGGTCTCCTTATCTGAGGAAGGATATACTTGCTATAGAGGGAGTGCAGCAAAGGTTTACTAGACTGATTCCTGGGATGGCAGGACTGACATATGAGGAGAGATTGAGTCGATTAGGATTATATTTGCTGGAGATCAGAAGGATGAGGGGGGATCTCATAGAAACCTATAAAATTCTAACAGGACTAGACAGGGTAGATGCAGGAAGGATGTTCCCGATGGTAGAAGAGTCCAGAACCAGGGGTCACAGTTTGAGGATACGGGGTAGACTATTTAGGACTGAGATGAGGAGAAATTTCTTCACTCAGAGAGTGGTGAGCCTGTGGAATTCGCGACCACAGAAAGTAGTTGAGGCCAAAACATTGTATGTGTTCAAGAAGGAGTTAGATTTGGCTCTTGGGGCAAAAGGATTCAAAGGATATGGGGAGAAAGTGGGAGCAGGCTATAGAGTTTGATGATCAGCCATGATCATAATGAATGGTGGAGCAGGCTCAAAGGGCTTCTACTCCTGCTGCTATTTTCTATGTTTCTATGTTACATGTGATTCCACACCCACAGCAATGTGGTTGACTCTTAAAATGCCCCAAAACAAGGACACTTAGGGATGGGCAATAAATGCTAGACTAGCCAGCATGAACAAATAAAAACAACCACCTCATAGTTGCACAGCTTCTAGCTTTATTAAATTAACTGAATTTAAATTCCATAGCCACTGGGGAACAAGACACAAAGTTTGCTTCTAAAATTATTTTTCTTCATTTACAATTTCAACATGGTTGAGCACATTAAAAAAAAGGTAAAAAGAACAGGTAAAATATGTTTAAACTTAAAGATAGCATAAAATAATTACATTTGATTGCATTTAAATAATTACAATGAAATGGATTACACTTTGTGATCCTTGCCAGATCTTTGGACAAATTAATAACGTGAAAGCAAATCCACGAGGGCCTCCTCTCAAGGATCTTCTACTATCATGTTACAATATTTGGTCTGGGCTGGAATAGTGTAACCCAAGAAGGAGAATAAGTTTATCAAGTTTGTGATTCATTTTCATGTTCCTTTTAATCTTTACATTGACTTGGCCTCCTTCTGTGCTGTATCATTCTATGATTCTGTTCTATTTCTGTTGTTCTTTTCAACATTGTCTCAGTTTATCACTGCATCAAAAATAACATAAGCTCAGAAAGACTTCTGTGTCAACATTTATAAATACAAACACATTTGTCAACACTTACCATCTCAGGAGCTGAATTAGCAAAACCTTACAAAATTGCTTCATTATGCAAAATCAACTGATTACCTGGCAGTTTGGAGTCACAATGAAGGCAATCTAGAGTTTCCTCTGATCACCAGAAAAGATGCAAACACCCTTGATACTCATCATTTTAATGTATTGCTGGTAATCAACTAATCTAGATAACAACAGTTGATAACTTGGAACAATTTATCAAGTTAACTGATGCAGAAAGAGAAAAATCTCATTCGCAAGGTACGACTGTGATTTGCTCAGAGTTAAATGATGAATAAGCAGATTTAGATCCTTCAATCGCTAAGTTAATGAGTAGATGAGCAGATCAGAAGGTGTCATTTCTAATTCGTGACCGGTATTGAGTTAACTGGTATTAGCTGGATAGTAGTAGTTTCAATTGGCCTTAATTTCTCTGAAGTGGGAAGAGGGAAATCTGCCTGGGCTCCTATTAGATGTTACTATAAGAGAAAAGTCCCTTTATGGTAATTATGAAAATTTATTTTTAATTTAATTAAAAATCCTCTTATGTTGGCAATTTTGGTTTCCCATGTATTTTGCTGGTAGCAAATTATCATCATTTGGAGATTAAAAAGCTCATAATGATTCATCCAAAGCAAGTAAAGAAATATTTAAGTTCCACATGGATTTTGTGCTCAGCGGCAAAGCAACACTGGTCACCACTGATCTCAAAGAAAATTGCCCGCAAATGTCTAGTGATCTCTATGGCTTGGCTTTCCATTTTTTCTTAAATCTGGTGATAAGTCCAGGGAATCTCCAGGTATCCGGCAGAAGTGAGGTCAGCAAGCAAGGTAAACAGCCAATTACATTGAAATACTCATATGCTGTCTAAGAATTATACATAATTGCCAGGAACAAATGTGCCACTCTGCAAAAAAAGCAAATTGAAAGATATTAGGTTTTACTATGGGATTGCTTTGCTCGTGAACTGGTTGCACGCTTGTCTGTCAGCAGGCAAGTCGATTACAATATACGGCACACACAGAGACCAATATGAGATGAAGCACATACTATTTATTTACACAAACAACAGAGCACTAACATGATGCGTGCTTCTCCAACCAGACCCTACTCTAGACTAATATTAACATGGTAGCCCACGCTATACAGCTATTGGGTCTTACAATCAAGTTGTCAATCTGTTCACATTATCTTAAAGGTGTATTACATCTCAAATTGCTACATCCCTCCCCCTTGAAAGTACATTTTACAATATATTAACTAGTTAAAGAAATGAGCTATTTACAAATTCAGTCTCTCAGGAGGCTTTTTCAAACATGTCAACCATCTTAGTTTCACAACTTCTGATGGTTTATCTGAGTCCTCCCTCTCAGGAGTTATCTGTCCACTAGGCTCCCCGTTGGAACCTGTAAGTTTACCTCTTTGACTCTCTCAGGCCCTTTGGGTTCTACAGGTACTTCCAAAGCAAGAGAAGTTTCTTCTTCCTGTGGTGTAGACTCCAATGGGAATGTTTGGTGCACCTTTTCTTGTGAATCCGTTTCCCTTTTCCTGAGGTGATCTACAAGTCTCCTGATTAGGATGCGAGAGGAGGACCCTGGGGCATGCAGTCAGCAGCACCTAGAGGATATAGTCTATCTAGACGATCTAGCACCCAGTCCACACTCAAGTAGGATTAAGGATAAAATAAAATAAAATAAAAGCAAAGGCCCATATTCTATTTAGTTAAGATATGTCTGGGGAGCTCAGTCCCATGATTTGCACATCCTTTGCTATGTGGGAAATCCTAAACCCTCCTGGTAGTCTGGATGACCACGTGTACAGGAGGTGCCTCCGACTGGAACAACTCAAGCTCCAGGTTTTGGAGCTTGAGCTGCAGCTGGGACACCACGGTGCATTCACGAGGCTGAGGGGATCGTGGATAGTACATTTCAGGATGTGGTCACCCGCAGTTTAAGGAAGTGCAAGCAGAGAGGGAATGGGTGACCGACAGACAGGAGAAGGGAACCAAGCAGGTAGTGAGGGAATCCCCTGAGTGCATCTCACTCGCAAATCATTTTTCGGCCTTGGAAAACAGTGAGACTGATGGTTCGTCTGTGGAGGCCAACCAGGGCCAAGGCCTTGGCACTGTGGGTGGTTCAACTGCTCAGGGGGGGAAGAAGAACTGTGGAAGGGCAATAGTGGTAGGGAATTCGTTAGTGAGAGGAGCAGACAGGCACTTCTGCGGCCATAGATGTGACCCCAGGTATGTTGCCTCTCGGGTGCCAGGGTCAAGGATGTCATGGAATGGCTGTAGGGCATTCTAAAGGAGGAAGGTGAACAGCCAGAGCTGTGGTCCATATTGGGACCAATGACATAGGAAGAAAGAGAAATTAGGTCTTCGAGCACGCTTTAGGGAGTTAGGTAGGAAATTGAAAAGCAGGACTTCAACAGTAGTAACCTTCCGATTATTCCCGGTGCCATGCAGTAGTGAGTATAGGAACAGAAGAGTAGAGCAGATGGATGTGTGGCTGGAGAGATGGTGCAGGAGGGAGGGCTTTAGATTCCTGGGGCATTGGGACCATTTCTGGGGGAGGTGGGACCTGTACAAGTTGGACAGGTTACATCTAAACAGGAACGGGACCAATATCCTCATGGGGAGGTTTGCTAATGCTGTTGGGTTGGAGTTAAACTAAATTGACAGGGGGATGGGATCATGAAAAGTAGTTCAGAGGGGAGAGAAGCTGAAATTAGAAGTTAAAACACTAATATGTGAGTCTGGAAGGCAGAGGAAACATAAGCTAGATAAGAAAGAAGTGAGTTTAGCAAGGCTGAATGGAATATATTTTAATGCAAGGAACCTGAGGAATAAGACAAATGAGCTGAAGGCATAGACAGGCACAAGGGAATATGATATCATAGCTATGACTGAGACTTGGCTAAAAGAGTAGGATTGGCAGCTCAACATTCCTGATTATAGGGTATTCAGACAAAATAGAGAGGGGGATAGAAGAGGGGGGTGGTTGCAATATTGATCAAGGAATCAATTATAGCAGTGAGGAGGGATGATATCTTGGAAGGATTGTCAAATGAGGTCATATGGGTAGAAGTAAAAAGCACAAAAGGGCCCAACAAGCTGTTGCATGTGTGCTATCAGCCCCCAGTCAGGGAGAGATAGAGGATCAAATATGTAATCAAATTTCAGAGAAGCGTAAGAATAATAAGGCAGTGATAGTAGAGGATTTTAACTACCCAAATATTAACTGGGATAGTTTTAAAGTGTAAGTTAGGGAGGGAGCAAAATTCTTAACTGACATCCAGGAGAATTTTTTTAGCTAGTACGTGGAAAGCCCAACAAGGGAGGGAGCAGTTCTGGACCTAATATTCAGAAATGAGCCTGGGCAGGTGGATGGCGTGGAAAGGGAGCATTTTGGAGATGGTGACCATAACTCAGTTAGATTTAGGATAATTATGGATAAGGACAATGTTGGGCTGGGAATAAAAGTTTTAAAGTGGGGAAAGGCTAATTTTACTAAGATGAGATATGATTTGGTCCAAGTGGACTGACAGCAGCTACTTGCAGATAAAACTGTGACAGAGTAGCAGGAGTCATTCAAGGAGGAAATAGTGAGAGTACAGGGCAAATATGTTCCCTTAAAGACAAAGGGAAGGAATAAGTCCGGAGAACCCTGTATGTCAAGTGAATTAAAGATTAGGATTAAGAAAAAAAGAGAAGCTTATGGCAGATAGTGAGGCCTCAATAAGGCAGAGTCTGTAGAGCAGTATAAAAAGTGCAGGGAAGAAATGATAAAGGAAATTAGGAAAGCTAAAAGAGTGCATGAGAAAGCATTGGTGGGTAGAATAAAGGAAAACCCAAAGGAGTTTTTAAAATATATAAAGAGCAAGAGAATAACTAAGGAAAGAGTAGGGCCAATTAGGGACCATAGAGGTAATCTGTGTGTGGACCCAGGAGACATGGGGACAGTCCTCAATGAATACCTTGCGTCAATCTTCACAATGGAAAAGGATGACGCAGGTATCGACATCAGTTGTTCAGCTGCCGAACTCATACAAAGTGCGGCCCTGCCATTTCAGAGCGTACACCACATCCATGGCAGTGGTTGTCTTGCGCTTGGCGTGTTCGGTGTAGGCAACCGCATCCCTGATCACATTCTCCAGGAAAACATGCAGCAACCCGCAGGTCTCCTCATAGATCAAACCAGAGATCCGCTTGACACCGCCATGGTGAGCCAGGCAGCGGATGGCTGGTTTGGTGAAGCCCTGGATATTATCACGAAGCACTTTGTGTTGTGGCTTTGCTCTACCTTTGCCTCCTTGCCCTCTGCCAGACATGATGATTCTTCACTCAGATAATATTAGTGGAAATTAACAGAGAGAGAGAGAGGAGGTACTCGTGGGTTTAGCAGCCTTAAAAGTGGATAAATCCACAGGACCAAATGAGATGTATCTCAGGCTGTTGAGGGAAGTAAGGGAAGAGATATCAGGGGCCCTGGCAATAAGTTTCAAATACTCTCTGGCCACAGGTGAGATGCCAGAGGACTGCTAACATTGTCCCATTATTAAAAAGAGAGAAATGGATAGACCAGGAAATTACAGGCCAGTCAGCCTAACCTCAGTGGTGGGGAAGTTACTAGAGAGAACTCTGAGGGACAGAATATACCTGCACTCAGAGAGACATGGATTAATCAGGAATAGTCAGCATGGATTTGTTAAGGGAAGGTTGTGTTTGACAAATTTGATTGAATTTTTTGAGCAGGTAACCAGGGGTGTTGTTGAGGGTAATGCATTTGATGTGGTTCACATGGTTTTTAGCAAGGCTTTTGATAAGGTCCCTCATGGTAGAAATTAAGAGGCCATGAGATCCAAGGCAAAGTGGCACGTTGGATCCAAAATTGGTTAAGAGGCAGGAAGCAGAGGGTGATGGTAGACGGATGTTTCTGTGACTGGAAGTTTGTTTCCAGTGGGGTTCCGCAGGGTCAGTGCTGGGGCCCTTGCTGTTTGTGGTGTACGTAAGTGATTTGGACTTAAATGTAGGGGGTATGATTAAGAAGTTTGCGGATGACACAAAAATTGACAGGGCAGTAAATAGTGAGGAGGATAGCTGTACACTGCAGGAGGTTATCAATGGACTGGTCAGGTGGGCAGAGCAGTAACAAACGGAATTCAACCCAGAAAAGTGTGACGTAATGCACTTGGGGAGGGCTAACAAGACAAGGGATTACACCATGAATGGTAGGGCTCTGGAAAGCACTGAAGATCAGAGGGACCTTGGTGTGCATATCCACAGTACACTGAAGGTAGTAGGGCAGGTAGATAAGGTGGTTAAGAAGGCATATGGGATACTTGCCTTTATTAGCCAAACGCATAAAATACAAGAGCAGGGAGGTTACGCTGGAACTATATAAGACGCTTGTTAGGTCATAACTGGAGTAACTGCATGCAGTTCTGGTCACCACATTATAGGAAGGATGTGATTGCACTGGAGAGGGTGCAGAGGAGATTTACCAAGATGCTGCCTGGGCTGGAAGGTCTGCACTATGAGGAAAGATTGGATAGGCTGGGATTGTTTTCCTTGGAGCAGCGAAGGTTAAGAGGGGACCTGATAGAGGTGTATAAGATTATGAATGGCATAGACAGGGTGGATAGGAAGGCATTTTTTCCATTAGTAGAGGGGTCAATAACCAGGGTCATAGATTTAAAGTAATAGGTAGAAGGCTAAGAGGGGAGTTGAGGAGAAATTTTTTCACCCAGAGGGTGGTGGGAGTCTGGAACTCACTGCTTGAAAGGGTGGTTGAGTCAGGAACCTTCATAATATTTAAGAAGTATTTAGATATTCACTTGCGTTGCCATAGCCTCCAGGGCTATGGGCCAAGTGCTGGAAAATGGGATTAGTGTAGTCAGATCTTTGTTGATCAGCATGGATATGATGGGCCAAATGACCTCCTTTTGTGCTGTAAACCTCTGAGTCTATTATCTGACCTTCAACCAGTTATGATAAGACAGGGGTCCTGTCACTGCACTGATTTCACTGATAGCCATTTGGGCCCATCTCCAAAGTTCTTTGCAAAAACTGCTTCTCCTACAGTGAAGTTTCTTTCATGACTGTGGTAAGCGTGTTTGTTCTTCTGGGTCTCCTAACTTCTCTCTTAACCTCCCCCTAAATTTGGCCTTATCAGGCTTAACCATGTCCTGAGACATCTCTTCATTAATAACTCTGCAGAGCAATACTGGTGCTCATATGTGGCATAGTCCTATAGCTGAGCAAGTAACATGATAACTTATTTGATATAGAATCCCCCCTCTGGTTTTTTTCATTCCAGCCTTGTAGTTCTGGACTGCCTGCTTGGCCAGCCCATTGGAGGCAGGTTGGTATGGCGAGGTCTTAACATGTGTTATGCCATTGAAACTTGTAAATCTTTGGAATTCCCCGTAGTGAGCGCCGTTCCATTATCAGACACTATTATCTCTGGTAAACCGTATATTGCAAAACTCTGACGCAATCTGTCTATGGGTGGCAGCAGATATGGGTGACCTCACCTCATATACATCCATCCATTTGGAATAAGCACAATAAGTAAAAGGAACATGGTGCCCAAAAAAAGCCCCACATATTCAACGTGGAGGTGGACCCATGGCCTTCCTGGCCATTCCCAAGGATGCAGAGGAGCAGAAGGAGGCAATTTCTGTACCTGTTGGCACTGCATGCCACTCTTGACCATGTTTTTGATATTAGTGTCCATCCCTGGCCACCGTAAGTAGCTACGCGCCAACATTTTCATTCTGGAAATGCCAGGGTGAGTGGTATGCAATTCTATGAATAATGGTTGTCTCCCTCTGGGAGGCACAATGATTCTCGCTCCCCACAGCAAGATGCCATCCTGGCAGGTAAGCTCATATCTCTTGTTAAAACAGGGCTTCATTTCGTCCGACTTTGACTCGTTAGACCATTGTTGCAAGATTTGTTCCCTGACGTGAGGCACTCTCTGATCTATGTGTTATTCACTAGTAATGAATCCACAAAGTTTAGTAACAAGACAAGTTCTTGAGGGATGGGGGTGTTTACATTGCTGTCCTTTAGAGGTAATCGGCTCAGCGCATCGGCATTGGCAATCTGGCTTCCCAGCATGTGGACAAAGTCTATTTGTAAGCAGCTAGAATCACCTTTGGATGCGTGCCAAGGCAATTGGGGGTATTGCCTTAAGTTCCCCAAACAAGCCTAATGGTGGCTTGTAGTCAGATACGATGGTGAAGTGGTGAGCATGGATGTATTGGTGGAATTTCTTAATGCCAGCTACAATGGATAAGCTTTCTTTCTCTATTTGTGAGCATCTTTGTTCTGCCACACTGAATGTTCTTGAGACGTAGCCAACAGGCCGATTGGAGCCATCTGCCATCCAGTGGGAGAGTACTGCCCCTGCTTCATAAGGGGCTGCATCGCATGTTAAAATCAATCCTTTCTTTGGGTCAAAATGTACCAACAGGGCCGATGAATGTAGTAACTGCTTTACTGCCATAAAAGCCTGTTGTTGTGGGGCTTGCCATGTCCACCTGTGTTTTTCTTGAGTAACCTGTATAATGGAGCCAGTCCTATTGACAAATTTGGGAGAAAACGACGGTAGTAGTTAACCATTCCCAAGAAGGACTTAGGTTCTGTGGCATTTTTTGGGGCTGGTGCCTCACGAATGGCTCTCACCTTGTCTTGTACTGGGTGAAGGCCTTGCAAGTCAACCCTATGACACAGATAAACCACTTCTTTTGCTTGGAAGACACATTTTTTTATTTTCCTCTGGCTTGTGAGAAATGCTTCAATACCTCTTCCAATTTAGCCAGGTGTTCTTCATCAGTTAGTCCTGTTAATAGGACATCATCGAGATAAACCCCACATGGGGTAAACAAATTTTCCATAGTCCGTTGGAAAATGGCACAAGCTGATGAGACTCCGAAGAGTAACCTGGTATACTGGCATAACCCCCTATGTGTGTTGATAGTCACAAAATCCCAAGAGGCTCATGTCAAGTTTCATATATGCGGTTTCCTCCTGCCAGCTTGGAGTACAATTCATTAATTTTCGGTATAGAGTGCCTATCAAGTCTAGCCACTTTGTTAATGGTCAACGTATAGACCCTGCATATTTGTACACTCTGGTCAGGCTTTAGTACCGGAACTATGGATGCTGCCCATTCAGAAAATTGTACAGGTTGTAAGACTCCCAACCTTTCCAGCCTATTCAATTCAATATCCAACTTCTTCTCGTAATGCATAGGGGACTGGCCTCACCTTCAAATATCTGGGGGTTGCTCTGTGATCCACGTGGCTTTTAGCTTGCAGCCCCTGAATCTTCCTGTGCTCTTCCCTGACCACAGGGGCATATTTCTGTAATAATTCTTGCAGATCTTTCAATCAAATTGAATTTAAAATGCTGCATTGTTACCGAGGGTTTCAATTGAAAGTGGCCTTTACTGGATTCAGCAACTCATCAAAGCTCTTGGATTCTGGGGTATTGGGTGCCATTAGACTATGAATTAGGCCATATGTTTTACTGCCACATGTTGGTAAGAGGATCTACCGCCTCTTCTCCTCCCCCGATATGTCATTGGTGCTGTGGAACATCAGCAGCAGCAGAATTGTACTCGAACACAATCTGTAACCTCATGGCCCAGTGTATCCCCGACTCTACCATTACCATCAAGCCAGGGGATCAAACCTGGCTCAATGGATAGTGCAGGAGGGCATGCCAGGAATAGCACCAGGCATACATAAAAATGAGGTGTCAACCTGGTGAAACTATAATACAAGACTACTTGCATGCCCAACAGCATAAACAGCAAGTGATAGAGCCAAGCGATCCCACAACCAACGGATCAGGTCTAAGATCTGCAGTCCTGCCATATCCAGGTGGTGGAATTTAACAACTCACTGGAGGAGGAGTTTCCACAAATACCCTCAACCTTAATGTTGGAGGAGCCCAGCACATCAGTGCAAAAGTTAAATCTGAAGCATTTGCTACAACCTTCAACCAGAAGTGCCGAGTGGATGATCCATCTCGGCCTCCTCCGGAAGTCCCCAGCATCACAGATGCCAGTCTTCAGCCAATTCGATTCACTCCACGCAATATAAAGAAGCGGCTGAAGGCACTGGATACTGCAAAGGCTATTGGGCCCTGACAATATTCCGGCAATAGCACAGAAGAGTTGTTCTCCAGAACTTGCCGTGCCACTAGCCAAGCTGTTCCAGTACAGCTACAATACTGGCATCTACCTGGCTATGTGGAAAATTGCCCAGGTATGTCCTATACACAAAAAGCAGGACAAATCCAACCTGGTCAATTACCACCTCATCAGCCTACTCTCAATCATCAGTAAAATAATGGAAGATGTCATCAACTGTACGATCAAACGGCACTTGCTTAGCAATAACCTGCTCACTGACGCCCAGTTTGGGTTCCACCAGGGCCACTCAGCTCCTGGCTTCATTACAGCCTTGGTTCAAGCATGGACAAAAGAGCTGAACTCCCAAGGTGAGGTGAGAGTGACTGCCCTTGCATCAAGGCAGCATTTGACAGGGTGTGGCATCAAGGAGCCCTAGCAAAACTGGAGTTAATGGAAATCAAGGGAAAAACTCTCCGCTAGTTGGAGTCACACCTAGCACAAAGGAAGATGGTTCTGGTCGTTGGTCAGCAATCTCAGCTCCAGGACATCACTGCAGGAGTTCCTCAGGGTAGCGTCCTCAGCCCAACCATCTTCAGCTGCTTCACCAATGACCTTCCTTCCATCATAAGCTCAGAAAAGGGGATGTTTGTGGATGTTTGCACAATGTTCCCCACCATCCGTGACTCCTCAGATACTGAAGCAGTCCATGTCCAAATGCGGCAAGACCTGGACAATATCCAGGCTTGGGCTGACAAGTGGCAAGTAACAATCTTGCCACATAAGTGTCAGTCAATGACCATCTCCCACAAGAGAGAATCCAACCATCGTCCCTTGATGTTCAATGGCATTACCATCATTGAATCCCCCACCATCAATATCCTGGGGGAGTTACCATTGACCAGAAACTGAACTGGACTAGCCATATAAATACTATGGCTACAATGGCTAGGAATCCTGCAGCAAATAACTCACCTCCTGGCTCCACAAAGCTTGTCCACCATCTACAAGGCACAAGTCAGCAGTGTGATGGAATACTCCCCACTTACCTGGATGAGTGCAGCTCCCGCAACACTCAAGAAGCTTGACACTGCCCAGGACAAAGCAGCCCACTTGGTTGGCACCACATCCAGAAATATTCACTCACTCCATCACCGATGCACAGTAGCAGCAATGTGTACCAGCTACAAGATGCATTGCAGGAATTCAGCAAGGTTCCTTCGACAGCACCTTCCAAACCCACGACCACTACCGCCTAGAAGGACAAGGGCAGCAGATAGATGGGAACAGCACCACCTGTTCCCTGTTCACCTGATCACCATCCTGACTTGGAAATAGATCACCGTTCCTTCACTGTCGCTGGGTCAAAATCCTGGAACTGCCTTCCTAACAGCACTATGGGTGTACATACACCACATGGACTGCAGTGATTCAAGAAGGCAGCTCACCACCACCTTCTCAAGGGCAGCTAGGGATGGGCAATAAATGCTGGCCCAGTCAGCGAAGCCCACATCCCGTTAATGAATAAATAATAAAAAAAGAAAAACGCGAGACGTTCAATATAATGTGACCAGTGGTCTGTTCAAACAGTTTGATGCAGCCAAATTGTGGCATACTAGAGGGAGATAACTTCAACGGTATGGTGAGGGTTTACAATTGTCATGTACTTACAATTGGCCTGCAGGGTGCAGCTAATTCACTACAGTTGAGTTTTTGGGACTTCCCTTGGTTTTGTCGACTGGTTGTGTTTTGCCTCATCGCCAGTTGTGTTTTACTATGGGGTCGCTTTGCTTGCAAACCAGTTGACGCTAATCTGTCAGCAGGCAAGTTGAATACAATGCACTGCAGACGCAGAGACCAATATGAAATGAAGCACATACTATTTATTTACACAAACAACAGAGCATTAACATGATGGGTGCTTCTCCAAACAGCCCCTACTCTACACTAACATTAACATGGTAGCCTGTGCTACATGGCTATTGAGTCTTACAGTCATGTGGTCCAATCTGCTCACATTCTCTTAAAAGTGTATTACACCTCAGATTACCACAAAAGATTTATAAGTACATGTAATATGCAGGCACATGCAGAAAGAGAAGCAGCGATTGTCAGATTATGTGAATTATAAAAGAATCAATGTATGTGCTTCATACACAAACATCATCAGGAGTTTTGGCTCTAGAAAGCAAAGGTTTTTTAAACAAAGGGGTCAAACACCAGCATCAAAGCTAGATTATGCTGACTTCATATAAAATTTGCACTTCAAAAACATTTCAAACAGTACTGTAAGATCATACTGACTCCTGTTTGTGTTGCTATGTGTGATGTTACTAATCTATTATGTTGACAGCTTACAATGTTACAATGAAAGCACTCATTCCTCCCCCATTGACATGGCATAATCTGCACTTTGCTGTATATTATAATATTGTTGCTAAGCAATAGGTTAAAAGTTGAAACCCTAGCAGAGAATCTTTCATGCCAGCTGTCAATTTAAATGTCTTTGAACTCTAGCTCCCCTA
Source organism: Carcharodon carcharias (assembly GCF_017639515.1). Lineage (NCBI taxonomy): Eukaryota > Metazoa > Chordata > Chondrichthyes > Lamniformes > Lamnidae > Carcharodon > Carcharodon carcharias. The sequence goes on along the minus strand of NC_054487.1, from coordinate 53,004,729 downwards.
GTACCTCGACAAATGTTATCAGGAAGAACTTTCATGATGTCCAGGCCTGCCTGCAGCTGACTCGTGTTAGTTTAATGTCAAAGCTTGGCTGTGGTCCATGGCTTTTGGACCATGGTGGAGGATGCTTCGAAAAGCAGGTGAACCAACAAACATGACACTGCCTTCTTAAAGGGAAGCTGCTCTATTGTGCATTTGTTTGAAGCAAAGCTCCGAGTATTATTTATTTAGTCAATAAATACACATCACTTGATGTATTGAGTAAAAATTGTTACTTTGCATTGTTTTTAAAACTGTCTTCCAGGCACAAGTCAATGAAGAAATGGAAGGACAGTTTACAGAAGCATCAGCAGAAAGATCAAGGCCAGAGTACTGGATGTAAATACCGCGAGGTACATCACAAGAGAGAAAAAAAGCATGTCCAGCTTGGGGAAAGTAGTCCTCTAAGATGCAAGAAGCTGAATCACTTTGCACTCAAGTGTTTTGCTGGAAAGAAGAAAAGCAAGCTTATAAAGATGGTTGCTGGAGAGATATCAGACGAAGATTCTGAAGAATCACCCTACACCCTAGAACAGGTCGACACCATCAGCCCGCAAAGTAAAAAATGGTTTGTGACCATTGGAATGATGACTGCAGAAGGAGAGCATCAAGTTAATGGAGACAGTCAGATAGACACTGGTGCTACGTGCAACATCATGAGCTTCGCAGACCTGTGTGAAGTTGTTCAAGATGATGACCTGAAAATTAAGTCATCAGAGGTAAATTTGAGGCTCTATGGTGACAAAATGCTCACCGCAAGAGGACAAACTAAGCTGAGAGTCCAATTCAACGGGAAGAAAGAAGATCTGTAGTTCCAGATAGCGGACACCAAGCAAAGCCCCTCTTCTCAGCTGAAATACATCAAAAGCTTGGACTGGTAACTCTCCACATTGCAAAAGAGATTTGCAGTGTTTTGCATGACACCAAGCCATTGACAGCTGAACAGATCCTGGCTGACTAGCATCTTTCTCAGATCAAAGAAAATACACAACAAGATGCAGCTCTTCAATGCTACAGGAAGTTGTAACGAAAGGAAACCATCAAGGGCACAACTGTTGCTATAAGAGAGCATTGGGCATACAGAGATGATGTAATCACCCAAGATGGTAGGTACCTTTTACAAAGGAACTAGAATCAGCACACTAAAGAGATGAGAAAAGAGATGCTAAAGCGCATCCATGTAAGCCATTAAGGAATCGAGCCCAGCGTGGCAAGGGCAAGTGAAGTGCTCTACTGGCCAAACATGTACAATGGGATTAACAATCACATCAGCCAGTGCAATGCTTGTAATGAACATCAAGGTAAGCAAGCTGAAGAGCCATACCTGACTCATGACATCCCAGGTACATGGATCAAGCTTGGAGTAGACCTCTTCCCTCCCACCGGAACAGATGATCTCAACACAGTCAACTAATATTCAGACTACTGAAAGTTATATTAATTGACACAATAAATACCAGTGAGATTGTAGAATGCATTCCCGGCATTGTGATGAGCAACAATGGTCCTTGTTCACGAATGCTTGGGAAATTCAGCACTACACATCATCTCCACAATATCCCCAATCAAATGGAAAGGCCGAAGCAATGCTGAAAATTGGCCTAAGGATGATAAAAAAAATTGACTAGATGTGTACAAGGCAATTGTAGAATGGAGAAACGCACAACTAAAGGTATAAAAAGTAGTCCAGTCCAGTGACTAACATCATTCCACAATCAGACTACTCTTCCACCGACTAAAAAACTACTTACTGAAACTAGAAGTAGTAACAGGAATGAGTGACAAGATCATAGTGAAACAATAGTCAAATTTCACTTTGATAAAGCTGCCAAATCATTGCCAAAACTGATAGTTGAGGAAGCTGCCCCTTTGCAACAGGCAACTGATGAAGCAGATTTGATTTCAAATAACCAAACACGGAACTGAACGACCATCGGTCCCAGAGATCAACTGTTCCTTAACAAGTGCAATGGGTCAGCAGCTACAATTACTAAAGGAGCAACACCACCCACAGCAATGGCATTCCCCAGAGAGGCAACATCAACCAGCCAACATTAGACAAACAGCCAACAATAAATCGCATGCATACCCTTAGAAGACCTGAACTCTTTTAAAGATTATGTATGCGATGCGTGTGAAGAAACAGACAAAATTAGAACAGACCAGAAAGAATAATTTTTTTTGTTCAGGTGTGATAATTTTCCTTATATACTGTGTATGTCCAGTAGTTTGCAAATGATAGGACATGCAATTTTTATTTTTATTTTTATAGGATAAATACCTTGTACTGTGATTTGTCATACTCATGTGACCACTAATGTCATTTTACGTAAGCAAAGGTTTTGGTCAATTGCCATTTTACACACCACATGGAACATACTCACTGTTACACATACACTAACTGAATATTGCACTAGTAGGATGTATTCATGAACACAGTTCCTAAAATGTCATGAAATGAAACAGCTGAATTTGTAATCAATCACCAGGTACTGCAGCCAGGTTAATCTCTGAATCATGTTTTCAGAAAGTGAAACATTTGCACATCCTGTGGATTTCTTTTTAATAAATGGTTTATTAGCTGTCTGACCTTATTTAAGAATTTTCAAATCAAACTGATGAGCAGTTCATACAGGTAGAATTGAGGTGTAGTGCACAATTTCTCCACATATGGGCAATTCTTTCCCTTTATCCAAATTTAGAGATCTTGGGCTTAGAGTGTCAAAATTTAAGAACTATGTCCTAATAGGTAAGTTGAAAACATTTAAGTTACTGGGCTTCATTTTTGTAGAGTATTTTCAAAGAGCAGCTTCATAGGTGAACCTTGTTATACTGCATGTGCTGTCAGTGAAATGTGCTGATGTGCCACAGTGAAGTGGCTCCCTCTGCTGACTCTAATTATGTATCCTCATTTTAGTGCTGGAACTTTGGAAAAGGCAGCCCACAAGTGAAAGTAACTGCGGAAATTAACTCACCTCCTGAGTCCCCAAAGCTTGTCCACCATCTCCACTTGCTGGATAAGTGCAAATCCAACAGCACTGAAGAAGCTCAACACCATCCAGGACAAAGCAGCCTGCTTGATTAGCACCCCATCCACCACAATAAACATTCAGTCCATCCACCATCGATGCACAGTGACAGCAGTGCATACCATCTACAAAATGCACAGCAGCAAGTCATCAAGGCTCCTTCGGCAGCACTTTCCAAACCTGCAACCTCTACCACCTAGAAGGACAAGGGCAGCAGATGCATGGGAACACCACCGCCTGCAAGTTACCCTCCAAGTCATACATCATCCTGACTTGGAAATATATCACTGTTCCTTTATTGCCACTGGGTCAAAATCCTGTAACTCCCTCCCTAACAACACTGTGGATGTACCCACAACACATGGACTGCAGCGGCTCAAGAAGGCAGCTCACCACTACCTTCTCAAAGCCAATTAGGGATGAGCTAGTGCTGGTCTAGCTAGTGACGTCCACATAAAAAAAAATTAATTTTTGTACCCAAAACTATATCTTCTGCTCAATAGCAATATACCTATGTAGAGCTCAAACAAATTTACTGATGTAATTAAAGCCTGTGAAAATCTTTCATTAGCTTGGCTACTTGATATAGCAAACAAAAAATTTCAGTGAGAGAAGAAGGCTTTGTATTAATCATATTAAAGAAAATTGTGTTAAAACCGTTCATTCTGTTTTACCATCTGTCTGTTTCATTTAAAATATTCTACTACAGAAAAAAGAGTAAATTATAAACATAGGTGTTTGATTCCCAACTGTTCAGTTTATTTATAGATCTAAAAAACTGGTGAATTAAAAATTCTAATGTGTTTGTGGGACGTACAATGTTGTTAGCCACTAAGCAGCCACTACCCCTGCCACAGCCTTACCAACACATTGAAAGTCCACAGCAAGGACAAAGATGGAATCTCTGAAAAAGACAGTTCAAAAATTACTGAACAGCTTCGTGGATGCAGAGAAAATCTCAGAAACTCCAGGCTTGTACACTTTTATATGTTGTAGGGGTCATAGCTGATGTTCTCATGTGGCAAGGCACAGAGGAAAATTTGGCATCACATGAAAAGTAGTTGGAGGCCTTTGGGAAATACCTCAGTCCAAAATGAATTTGGTAATAGAAAGAGCAAAATTTAATCAGAGAACTCAAAGTTCAGGGATGTCTACCATTTCCTTCATTAATGATTTATATCGGTTAGCAGGTATTTACAGTTATAGAGTTTTAAGACATAAATTGATTGGAGACCACAGTGTTGTCAGCACCATTGATGATGCGTTGTCTGCCTTGTTGCAATCAAGAGAAGATTTAAACCCTAGAGAAGACCAAGCATATCACCAGGCAGGCCGAATTGAAATGCCAAAATTAGTGTGCAATTAGAGACAACACCGAGCCTTGGGAGGAGTCGGTCCAGTACGTGATGCCCAAGGCCAGGAGCTCTGCCCACCAGAAAGCCAGCGAAAAGCCCACCAAAACCAGCAAGGGGATGGGAAGAACTCTTCCAACTATAGTCTGGTCCTTTAGATGTTACCTGACCAGGCAAAAACACAGTGAAGACTGTTCTGCAGGGGGAGCTGAATGCTTTCTCTGTGGCAGGACTGGTCATTTTAAACAGTTTTATAAATCAAGAACAGCATTCAGGGGCAGAAAATTAGAACATGTTCCCAGCCAGTTTAAAGTCCAAGAAATAGGATATATACCTTTCCAACCAGATGATTTCCTAGGAGAGATCTAAGAAACCGATAAACAGTTCTGGTCTGTAAAATTGGAATTTCAAGGCTACAGAACTGAATTAAGACTAGGCACCATTGCAGGAGTCACTGTCCTTATCACACAAATTGGACTGGCTTCCAAATGGGCTTAAAGAAGTCAGAATTCAACCAACTGATTTAAAGCTACAGGGGCCTGGGGGTGCAAACCTCCAAGTTCAACACCATCCTTTGTCACGAAGAAAAAGAAATTAATGAAATGTTCTATATTTTACAGAATCAGCCGATTTCTCTGCTCAGCAAGTCAGCATGTCTAAGACTTAGGCCTAAATTTTATGGTCCCAACCACCATAGGAATCATCGCAAGCAAGATGGAAATTTAACAGACCAGCAAAAGGTCCATTGATTTTGGGCGGGGATTTCCATGGGGCTGGAAATTCCCACCCTTAATCTTATTCAGAAGCTCAATGAAGTCTCAGTGCAGGACAGTGAGGTGCCATTTAAGGAGAAATTTCCAATGTCGGTTGGAGAACCGACAGATTTAGATTTGGCAACAGTTTGTGAAGTCCATTCATTACGCAGTGAGTCAGTCTTTTTGTGGAACCACCATCCACTGGATCATAGGAGGAGATTGCAGATATCTCAATTTTTTGCAGATCGGCTAGAAGGCATGAAAATAGAAAGCACTGAAGAAGATAACCATCTGCTAGAAGATGTTCTAGACCAGGTTGACTCTTTCCTGACAAAGATCAGGAAAAGGACGCCGTTGCAGAAATAGGTGATCCTAGAGATTGTTACACTCTTTGAATCCACCATCACAGCGTATGAAGTCTCTATTGTCTTTTTTGAGGACTCAGCTGTTTACTGTGGAAGAGCTAAATTTGTATATTTGTCCCACTGAACCCGCCAATGAAATGCATTGTATATACCTGGCTGACCACAGTGAGTTGTCCAGGAAGAAAGAGATGCTTGATTCCAAGTTGGATCAAACTGCTAGAGAAAATGCAGAGCCTACAAGTTTGGGTGAAGGTAAATTGAAGCCCACACTTCAATCTCATTAGTTAGGCATGCTTACACTTGAATCGTTCTTCAGTGCAGAAGCAGAGGGCAAAACTACAGTGCTTCTACAGCTGAAGAATCCTATACAGGAATTTAATCTAGATCCAGCTCATGAGATCCATTCCGATGTTGAAGATGGTGTAATCCTATCTTCTTCTGTTGACACCGTAATCCCATTGCCTACAGCAGAGCAGCCTCACACTGAAATAAGCATGACAATGTTATCACTACCTACAGAAAGTGCACTTAGTACACAAAGCGTAGTAGGAAAATAATATTTTCTTCATATTGTGCCACGTCTTCAGGATTTTGCCATTCTTCTTCTCATCTTCCAGGTTTATTCAAGTGTCAGAGATTGAATAAATTTTTCACCATCCATGTGGCAGTGAATTATACAGCTGTGAAATTCTTCATCACAGCTGAAGATGTTTCATTTTCTCAGGCCTCCCCCCAATGCGCAAAGACGGGGTAGAGGTTTCCCAAGCGAAAGTTAGTTTGTCTTCTCCCTGCTCAGGAAAGTACGATTGACCATGCCCTGAAGTCTTTCCTCTTGCATTAGTCTTTCATTGAAAAGGTTTCACAACCCTTACAGTTCATTCGTCATAGGGATCACAGCCCAGTTACCAGCAGTAATGAAAAGCTGCTATCCCCCTCTGCCAATATGTTTGTCTTCCAGGAAAAAGCAAGCAATCCCATAGGTCCAGAACGTCCTCCAAGAGAGCCAGGAACACTGTTGGAGATTGAAGCCCTTTGTTACAGTGACTTGATGGCTGGGGGACTATGGGCAACATATAGGATTTGGATAGAATCTGTAACAGTACAAGAGGTTTACAGATGTTGGAAAATGAAATGTAAAGAGTTTAAAATAAGAATGTAACAGTTTGAAATTATGCTTGGGGGTTGGGGGAGATGTAGAGTTATGGGTTAATGAATATGCTAATGAGACCATGATGGTATTAATGATGTAACTGTAACGTCAGTAGTCAGATTATCGAGAGGCTCCAAGGGAGGGAAGAGCAGAACAGTCTGCCCCCTGTACACCATGTACTTATTCTGAGGTATTTGTAAATAGTTCTTATTAAAAGGTTTGAAATTAAACTATACCAACTATCTCAAGTCTGTCAAAGGGGAGCAAAGCCTCATCAAGGTTAGGTAAGCCAAGAAAGCATGGTATTATTCAAACTTCACTAACGCTTAGCAACAACATCAGAAGACACTGAAATGATTTTAATTCATTTGTTTTGCTGAGCATTGAAGTATTTATTTTTAATCATAATTTTTAAACACTCATATGTGTTTTCCTTTTAATTGATTGGAAGAGAGAGAGAGAGAAAATAGAATATGAAAGTAAACTAGTGAGAAACATAAAAATAGACTGTAAAAGCTTCTATAGGTATGTAAAAGGAAAAGATTAACAAATACAAGGTCCACAACCAGCAGAGACAGGATAATTTATAATAGAAAATAAGGAAATGGCAGAGAAACTGAACAAATACTTTCTGTCTGTATTCATGGAAAAAGATTTTAAAAAGCCTCCCATGAATACTAGAGAAGCAAGGGACTAGCAAGTATAAAGAACTGAAAGAAATTAACATTAGTGAAAAAGTAGTACTGGAGAACAATTGGGACAGATAATTGACAAATCACCTGGGCCTGACGATCTATATCCCAGAGTATTGAAAGAAGTGGCTGCAGAGATAGTGGATGTGTTGGTGATCATTTTCCAAAATTCTATAGATTCTCGAATGGTTCCTGCAGATTGGAAGGTGGCAAATGTAACCCCACTATTTAAGAAGAGAGGGAGAGAGAAAATGGGGATCCACAGACCTGACATCAGTAGGAGGGAAAATGCTAGAATTTATTATAAAGAATGTGATAACTGGACACAAAAAATAATGGTATGATTGAGCAGAGTCAACATGTATTTATGAAAAGGAGATGATGTTTGACAAACCAGTTGGAGTTTTTTGAGGATGTAACTAGCAGAATAGATAAGGGGAACCAGTGTATGTGGTGTATTTGGATTTTCAGGAGGCTTTTGATAAGGTCCCACACAGGAAGTTGGTAAGCAAAATTAGAGCACTTGGGATTGGGGGTAATATACTGACATGGATTGCGAATTGGTTAATGGATAGAAAACACAGAGTAGGGATAAATGGGTCATTATCTTATCTAAGGAAGGATATATTTGCCATAGAGGGAGAACCGTGAAGGTTCACCAGATTGATGCCAGGGATGGTGGAATTGTCCTATGAGGAGAGATTAAGGAGACTGGGCCTATATTCTCTAGAGTTTTGAAGAATAAGAGGTGATCTAATTGAAGCATACAAAATTCTTATGGGGTTCAACAGATGCAGGAAGGATGTTTGCCCAGGCTGGGGGTGGGGGGTCTAGAACCAGGGGACACAGTCTCAAGATAAGAGGTAGGCCATTTCTTCACTCAGAAGATGGTGAATCTTTGGAATTCTCCGCAAAGGGCTGTGGAGCTCAATGAGCATATTCAAGCCAGGGATCGATAGATTTCTAGATATTAAATATATCAAGGGATATGCGGATAGTGCAGGAAAAGGTCAGCCATGATCATATTGAATGGTGGTGCAGGCTGAAGAGCTGAATGGCCTTCTCCTGCTCCTATGGTCTACGTTCCTGCATTTTCTTAGTTTATATTTTTAATTTATGATTAGTATATGTAATTAACCTTTTTATCCATCTTCATTACATAAAATATCACCCATATTAGAAAGTTCACAACGTATTTCATTTCTTTTCTCTTCTTATCCTTAATTAATAATTGCATATCCACAGTGAGCAGAACTTGTTTTTCCCAGGACTACATCTATTGTGTGCATGTCACAGTTGGAGATAAGACATTGTGAGCCTTTCACTTGTAGCCTTATCAATTGGTTCAGGTTCCAACATCCATTCACTTGACAATACAGACAAGGTAATTGCCTACTGCAATTATCTAAACCATGACATCTAATGTATCTACAGACATAGGATTCTTGATCTTTAGTGACAGTCATAGCAAAGTATATGCATTTTAATTGTCTGTAGGGAATGAAACCAAACAGACCACCTGGCATCAATCTAGGCACCGGAAATGACAATAGCAAACTCTGCCCTGTCGACGCTGCAAAGTCCTCCTTACTAACATCTGGGGGATTGTGCCAAAATTGGGAGAGCTGTCTCACAAACTAGTCAAGCAACAACATGACATAGACATACCTGCAGAATCATACCATACAGATAATGTCGCAGAGACCACTGTCACCATCCCTGGGTATGTCCTGTCCCACCGGCAGGACAGGCCTAGCATAAGTGGCGGCACAGTGGTATACAGTTGGGAGGGAGTTGCCCTGGGAGTCCTCAACATTGACTCTGAGCCCCATGAAGTCTCATGGCATCAGGCCAAACATGGGCAAGGAAACCTCCTACTGATTATCATGTACCCTGTCCCCCCCCCACCCCCTCAGCGAATGAATCAGTACTGTTCCATGTTGAACGCCACTTAGAGGAAGCAATGAGCATGGGAAGGCCGCAGAATGTACTCTGGGTAGGGGAACTTCAATATCCATCACCAAGAGTGGCTCAGTAGCACCAGTACAGACCAAGTTGTTGAGTCCTAAAGGACATAGTTGCTGGACAGGAACTGCTGCAGGTAGTGAGGGAACCAAAAAGAGGGGAAAACAAACTTGACCTCATCCTCACCAATCTACCTGTTGCAGATGCATCTGTCCATGACAGAATCGGTAGGAGTGACCACCGCACAGTGCTTGAGGAGACAAAATCCCATCTTCACATTGGGGATACCCTCCATCATGTTGTGTGGCACTACCATCATGCTAAATGGGATAGATTTCGAACAGATCGAGCAACTCAAGACTGGGCATCCATGAGGCGCTGTGGGTCATCAGCAGCAGCAGAATTGTACTCGACCACAATCTGCAGCCTCATGGTCCGGCATATCCCCACTCTACCATTACCACCAAGCTAGGAGATCAACACTGGTTCAATGAAGAGTGCAGGAGGGCATGCCAGGAGCAGCACCAGTCGTACCTAAAAATAAGCTGTCCACCTGGTGAAGCTACAACATAGGACTACTTGTATGCCAAATAGCATAAGCAGCAAGTGATACACAGAACTAAACATTTCTACAACCAATGAATCAGATCTAAGCTCTGCAGTCCTGCCACATCCAGTCGTGATTGGTAGTGGACAAATAAACAACTCAATGAAGGGGGAGGATCCACAAATATTCCCATCCTCAGTGATGGAGGAGCCCAGCACATCAGTGCAAACGATAAGGCTGAAGCATTCGCAACAATCTTCAACCAGAATTGCCGAGTGAATAATCCATCTCAGCCTCCTCCGGAGGTCCCCAGAAGCACAAATGCCAGCCTTGAGCAAATTTAATTCACTCCATGTGATATCAAGAAATGTTGAAAGCACTGGACACTGCAAAGGCTATGGGCCCTGACAATATTCTGGCAATAGTACTGAAGAATTGTGCTCCAGAAATTGCCGCTCCACTAGCCAAACTGTACCAGTACAAGTACAACACTGGCATCTACCCGGCAATGTGGAAAATTGCCCAGGTATGTCCTATACACAAAAAGCAGGACAAATCCAACCTGGCCTATTACCACCCAATCAGCCTACTCTCGTTCATCAATAAAGTAATAGAAGGGGTCATCAACAGTGCTATCAAGTGGCTCTTGCTTAGCAATAACCTGCTCACTGATGCCCAGTTTCGATTCCGCAAAGGCCACTCAGCTCCTGATCTCATTATAGCCTTGGTTCAAACATGGACTAAAGAGGTGAACTCCAGAGCAGCGATGAGACTGACTGCCCTTGACATCAAGGTAGCATGTGACTGAATGTGGCATCAAGGAGCCCCAGCAAAACTAGATTCAATGGGAATCAAGGGAAAAACTCTCTGCTGGTTGGACTCATGCCTAGCACAAAGGAAGATGGTTGTGGTTGTTGGAGGTTAATAAATTCTCAGTTCCAGGACATCACAGCAGGAGTTCCTCAGGATATTGTCCTGGGCCAAAATATCTTCAGCTGCTTCATCAATGACCTTCCTTCCATCTTAAGATCAGAAGTGGGGATGCTCACTGATTATTGCACAATGTTCCGCATCATTCACAACTCCTCAGATACTGAAGCAGTCCATGTCCAAATGCAGCTACACCTGGATAATATTAGGCTTGGGCTGACAAGTGGCAAGCAACATTCGCACCACACAAGTATCAGGCAATGACCATCTCCAACAAAAGCGAACCTAAACATCATCCCTTGATGTTCAATGGCATTACTATTGCTGAATCCCCCACTATCAACACCCTGAGGTTACCATTGACCAGAAACTGAACTGGATTAGCCATATAAATACTCTGGCTACAAAAGCAGAAATCCCGCAGCAAATAACTCACATCCTCACTCCTCAAAGCCTGTCCACAATCTACAAGACGCAAATCAGGAGTGTGATGGAATACTGTCCATTTGACTGGGTGAATACAACTCCAACAGCACTCAAGAAGCCTAATGCCATTCAGGACAAAGCAGCTTGCTTGATTGGCACCTCATCCATAAACATTCACTTCCTCCATCACCGACACATAGTGGCAGCAGTGTGTGCCATCTACAAGATGCACTGCAGGAACTCCCCAAGGTCCTTAGACAGCACCTTCCAAACCCACGACCACTACCCACCAGAAGAACAAAGGCAACAGATAGATGGGAACACCACCAACTGGAGATTCCCCTCCAAGCCACTCACCATCCTGACTTGGAAACATATCACTGTTCCTTCACTGCTGCTGGGTCAAGATCCTGGAACTGCCACCCTAACAACACTGTGAGTGTACCTACACCACAAGACTCCAGCGGTTCAGGAAGGCAGCTCATTGCCACCTTCTCAAGGGCAATTAGGGATGGGCAATAAATGCTGGGATAGCCAGCGATGTCCACATCCTTTGAATGAATAAAAAGAAAACAATGTTTAGTTGGGAACAGTTCAACCTCTGCTTATTCATCTACCTTTTTAAAAACAGTGCTTGAGAAAGACCCCTTGTTCTGGCACAGTAACTGCAGTTAAACCTTGCTCTGGGAAACACCATTCCTCACTGGACCACTAATGTTACCAGAATGCAATATTTATTGGACTCCAGTTCATTGGCAGCAAGAATGGAATGAGTAGAGTGCAAATGTGTTTCTGGCAGTGAATTTATACAAAATTTGCTGGGAAAACTGATTAGAATATATTAGTGAGCAAAGGAGTGAATCAGAAGAGCCAATGACATGTACCCACAAAGAGATGGAGACAAGTGTTGCCAGCAATATGCACTTTGATTTTTGTTTACTACTTGTATAGAGTACAAGAGCAAGGAGGTTATGTTGAATTTGCATGAGTCATTAGTTCAGCCTCAGTTAGAATATTGTGTCCAGTTCACAGCACGTTAGGAAGAATGTGAAGGCATTAGAAAGGGTGCAGAAAAGATTCATGAGAATGGTTCCAGGGATGAGGAGTTTCAGTTATGAGGATAGACTGGAGAAATTAGGACGGTTTTCCTTGAAGAAAAGAAGGTTGAGAGGAGATTTGATAGAGGTATTCAAAATCATAATGGGTATAGACAGAGTAGATGAAAGGATTGAGAATGAGAGGGCACAGATTTAAAGTATTTAGTGAAAGAAGCAAAAGTGATACGAAGAGAAACTTTCTAACACAGCAAGAGGTTAAGGTCTGGAATACACTGCCTTAGAGTGTGCTGGAGGCAGGTTCAATTAAAGCATTCCAAAGGGAATTAGAGTGTTGGCTGAAAAGAAAAGGGTTATTGGGAGAAAGCGGGGGAATGGCAGTAGAAAAGTTGCCCGTATCGAGAGCTGGTGTGGACACGATGGGCCAAATGGCCTCTTTGGTAGCTGAAGGTATAGCCCCTCCTGCCGTCTATCGGGGTCACATGAAGTTCTGTTAAGGCTCCGACCAGTGAGCCCTAAGTGTGGGCAAACTGGGGGGACGGGGCTTCCTGATGAGAATCCTGATCAAGCATGTAGCACCTGAAAAGCTCTCTGAATGGAGTTTAGCTGTTTCTTGTTGAAGCCTGCCTACTCCAATAAGTCATTACTGCCTCCTTTTGCATCGTAACAATTCCGTAATTCTGTGATGCTGATTTCAGAAAAGTTCCCAGCACTGTTAATAAATGAGTGTGGCATCACAGGACATAAAAAAAAATGCAATTGTTTTATCGACAGACAGAACAGGCTGAATGGTCTCCTTCTGTGCTGTAACAATTCTATGATTCTATGATACAGATTTGGCATGTCCCAATTCAAAAATAGCAAGCAAGATTGATAGTACACATACAGGGTAGCACACATTAGTGCACTGTCCAAGCTAAATGCCATGTTACACATTTGGTTTTTGGACAGTATAATACAAGTTTAAGTGGCGTTTTGTTAAACTTTATCATTTCAATAATAGATCACTTCCTTGTATTGCTTTCCACCTTCTCCCAGCCCTGCTTCTTTCACTATCTGCCCCTGGAAAAAGCATCCTTCTTTACAACTGCATTTTCAAACTTTTGGCCAGCCATTCACCACAACATTTCTGGAGCTGCTGAGAAGCTCACTCACATGCTCACCTCTACCTTTGATGTCATAGCCCTCATTAAAATAGTTACACTCTCTCTCATTATGGTCTTCCTCTGGCACAATCTCAGCTATACCTCCTTAAGACCAAGAAGCACAGACTTGAATGTTTATGGCAGACAATTGGTTTAGCCATTCACTGCCAGATCTGGCTGGACCACATGAAGCAGCATCAGGTCCTGCTGTCTTATGTCAAAACCTCTCACAATGCCAGGAACATCCTGGAATGCAGGGATAACCTTGTCTTTATTAGAAATTATCCTTTTAAACGCCTCACCTCTGCCTCTTCCATCCTTATCTCCAACATCAAGTGTGAGGAACTCATGGAATTCTTTTACACAGGATCTTGGGGAACCTATAATTCCCCATTGCTTTCTCCATGGCAACAGTTTGGCCAATTAAAGTTGACTTACTAACTACTCAGCACCCTTTTCCCCTGTAGTATAAATTGTTGTGATTGTTTGAAATTTGGCATTCTTGTGTTTGTCCTAATAAGTGCAAGGTGAAAAGCTTCGACAACATGTCTCCTTTCTCAGCAATATTTTGCCTTCATAGATCTCAAAGGCATTTGATCACGTGAGCAGAGGCTGTCGATCTAAGCTGCTGGAGAAAATAGAAAATCCAGGGTGACCATCTCGCGCAACAGTTTAGCACAGGGGCAAACATGTATTAGCCAGGGGGGTGGGACGTGGTGGACCTGTATGAGCCAGGGGGGGTTGGATCTGTGAGTGTGGGGGGCACGTCTCTGCTACATACCTGCCAGGCACAACACATGTGCAGGAACTAAGGAAGAATGTGCCAGGCCCAATGCATGAAGCAAAGCCTCCTACAAAAGAAGAAATCCAGTACAAAAGGCGCCTCAGGAATGCAGGATAAAAGGCCAAATTACAGGACGGTCCTGGAAAATCCGGGAGGATTGGTCACCTTGGTGATCTCCTTTTTCCATGACAACATGCTGGATAAGGTCAGCTTTGACAGGACAATATTGAAAAGCTTTGAGATGTGCAGTGGGATCAAACAGGGTTGTGTTACAGCACCAACACTCTTTGGCATATTCTTCTCTTTGCTGTTATTGTACGTCTTCAGTTCATCAACAGAGGGTGTCTACTTACATACCAAAACTGGTAGAAAGCTGTTCAGAGTTGACTGCCTGAGACCCAAGATAAAAGTGTGCTGAGCCCTGATCAGACAGCAGCTCTACGCTGACAATGTCACATTAGCATTCCAAATCAAGAGCACCTTCAGTAGCAAGTGAACGGACTCCCTCATGCCTCACATTTTGGTTTGACCATCAGCATCAGGAAGACAAATGTCCTGGTCCAGGATGTTGCCATATCACCATCCATCAGCATTGACAATGTGGCACTGGATGTTGTAGATAGCCTCACATATCTAGCTTCCACAATCACCAACAGTTTATAATTCAATGCTGAAGTCAACACACACATCACAAAAGCTGCAGCTGTTATATCCAAGCTGAATAAGAGAGTGTGGAACAGCAGCAACCTGACTGAGAACACCAAACTGTAAATCTACCAAGCCTGAGCCCTCAGAGCACTCTTCAACAGCAAAGTGAGACCTGGACAAGATATGCTAGACAGGGAAAGACTGAAGAGTTTCCACCTTTTCTGTGTCAGATGTATCTTCGGCATCTCTTGGCACGGTGTGGTCACTAATTCAGAGAAATGGAGGGTGCTAATTCCATCAGTATACACTCATTGCCAAGCCAACAATGTCTGCCCTGGCTCAGCCACATTCACCAGATGGATGACAGCTGTATACTCAAAGGCCTTCTGTGCAGTGAACTGGCCACTTGGTCATGACCTGCTGGGCATCCAAACCTCTGCTACAAGGACACCTGCAAGAGAGATATAAAGATGGCAGATATTGATACTGGCAATTGAGCAGTTTAGAATTCAGCGAAGGAAAACCCAGAGATTGATTAAGAGGGGGAAAATAGAGTATGAGAGTAAACTTGCAAGGAACATACAAGTGGACTGTAAAAGCTTCTATAAGTATGCAAAAAGAAAAAGATTAGCGAAAACAAATGTAGGTCCTTTACAGTCTGAAACATGAGAATTTACAATAGAGCACAAGGAAATGGCAGAGCAATTAAACAACTACTTTAGCTCTGTCTTCATGGAGGAAGACACAAATAACTTCCCAGAAATACTAGGGAACCAAGGGTCTAGTGAGAAGGAGGAATTAGTATTGCTAAAAAAAATACTGCTGGAGAAATTAATAGGACTGAAAGCTGACAAATTCCCAGGGCCTGATAATCTACATCCCAGGATCTGGCCATGGAAATGGTGAATGTGTTGGTTGTCATCTGTCAAAATTCTGTAAATTCTGGAACAATCCCGGCAGATTGGAGGGTGGCAAATGTAGCCCCACTATTTAAAAAAGAAGGGAGGGAGAAAACAAGGAATTACAGACCAGTCAGCCTAAATTAGTAGTGGGAAAAATCCTAGAGTCTACTAGAAAGGATGTGATAACAGGACACTTAGAAAATTTCAACGGGATTACAAAAAGTCAACATGGATTTATGAAAGGGAACTCATGTTTGACAAACCTACTGGAGGTTTTTGGGGACATAAATAGCAGAATAGAAAAGGGAGAACCAGTGGATGTGGTGTATTTGGATTTTCAGAAAGCTTTTGACAATGTCCCACATAAGAGATTAGTGTGCAAATTAAACCACATGTGATTGGCATGGATTGAGAATTGGTTGGCAGACGGGAAATAGAGAGTAGGAATAAATGGATCTTTTTCAGAGTGGCAGGCGGTGATTAGTGGGGTATCACAGGGATCAATGCTTGGCCCCCAGCTATTCACAATATATATCAATGATTTGGATGAGGGAACCAAATGTAATATTTCCAAGTTTGTTGACGACACATAACTTGGTGGGAATGTGAGTAGTGAGGAGGATGTAAGGCTTCAAGGCAATTTAGACAAGTTGAATGAGTGGGCAAATACACGGCAGATGCAGTTTAACGTGGATAAGTGTGAAGTTATCCACTTCAGTAGGAATAACAGAATGCAGAGTATTATTTAAATGGTGATAGATTGGGAAATGTTGATATACAAAGGGACCTGGGTGTCCTTGTACACCAATCACTGAAAGCAACCTGTAGGTGCAGCAAGCAGTTAAGAAGGCAAATGGTATGTTGGCTTTCATTACAAGAAGACTTGAGTACAGGAGGAAGGATGTCTTACTGCAGCTGTACAGGGCCTTGGTGAGGCCACACCTGGAGTATTGTGGGCAGTTTTTGTCTCCTTACCTAAGAAAGGGTTATTGAGGGAATACAATGAAGGTTCACCAGACTGATTCCTGGGATGGCAGGATTGTTGCATGAAGAGAGATTGGGCCAACTAGGCCTGCATTCGCTGGAATTTAGAAGAATGAAAGGGGATTTCATTGAAACATATAAAATTCTGGCAGAACTGCACAGACTGGGAGCAAAGATGATGTTTCCTCTGGCTGGGTGCGATCTAGAACAAGGGTTCACAGCTTCAGGGTGTGGGGTAGGTCATTTAGGAGTGAGATAAGGAGAAACTTGTTCATTTAGAGGGCAGGGAACCTGTGGAATTCTCTACCACAGAAAGCTGTGGAGGCCAAGTCACTGATTATATTTAAGAAGGAAACAGATAGATTTCTAGTCTCTAAAGGCATCAAGGGGTAAGTGGAGAGAGCGGGAGTATGGCATTGAGATAGAGGATCAGCCATGATCATATTGAATGGTGGAGCAGGCTCAAAAGGCCAAATGACCTACTTTTTTTATTCATTCACTGGATGTGGTCTTCGCTGGCTGGGCCAGCATCTATTGCCCATCCCTAGTTGCCCTTGAGAAGGTGGTGGTGCACTGCCTTCTCGAAGTACAGGAGGTGTGGTGTAGGTGCACCCACGGTGCTGTTAAGAAGGGAGTTCCAGGATTTTGACCCACCAACAGTGAAGGAATGGCGATATATTTCCAAGTCAGGATGGTGAGTGACTTAGCGGGAACTTCCAGGTGGTGGTGTTCCCATCTATCTGCTGCCCTTGTCCTTCTAGGTGGTAGTGGTCATGGGTTTAGAAGGTGCTGCCTAAGGAGCCTTGGTGTGTTCCTGAAGTACATCTTGCAGATGGTACACACTGCTAAGGGCTGAGTTTGCCGTCGTTGCTTCCAGTGTCTAGGTCGATGCCAGGTGGTCTGTCCAGTTTTGTACATCCTGCTCCTATTTTCTATGTATCTGGGAGACAGTCATCGACGGCCATGACCTCTGAAGGCTGACTGTTTGAAAAGAGCATTGGTACAGGCAAGCAGAAATGGGAAGGCCAGCTAGCTGAGAGGAGGGCCCAGGGAAAACAGAGGCCAGCAAATTGTGCATCTTCTCAGCCCAGCAAATGCAGCAAAAATTGCCATGCCAAAGTGGTTCTTCTAAGTCACACTATGCACTGTTTAACCCAGAGTTGGCCACCATGGCACAAATCATCATCTTACGGGAAGGAAGGCTGCCAAGGAGAAGGAGGGGAGATCTTTATTTCACTACGTCAAACTGGTCCTGGATAATTGGAATAATTAAAGAAAACATTACAAAAGCCAAGTCAGTAAGTGTGTTATTACTAATAATCGTGTCTTTCCCACAATTAGAAATATTATTAGCATTGAAAGTACAATGTTGGCACACATTGTTTAAAAATAAATATACTCTAGTTATAACATTTATAGAGTGGTAACCACCAAAATATCTTATACAAATACCCAAATACGAACTAGGAGCAGGAGTAGGCCATTCAGCCCCTCGGGACTGCTCTGCCATTCAATAAGATCATGGCTGATCTGACTGCAGCCTCAACCCCACTTTCTTGTCTATTCCCATACCCTTTGACTCCCTTGGTGATCTATGCAGTTGCTAAAACTGTGCAAACTTTACTTGTTAATGCTAATTACCTAATTCCATTTTAACATTATCACTGGGGGAAATTTACGTGAATGATAAACCCAGCTTTTTTTTAATAACTGCACATCTTCCACAAACTAAAATTGCTGTGATTATACCAGCCACCAGCAAGTCCGTTCTGCTATGGACCAAGTGGCAGAACCAAATTTAATTCAGCAAATTTGGAATTGCTGTTGATTTTAATTGTTTAACTATTTTGACAAGGGAAATGGAGGAGAGGCAGAAATCTCAAGAAATTATGGCATGATGCAAGGCATGACACAACTCAGTTATGTTATAATTTCTTTGGGCTTTTGAACCAGAGAACAGACTCTGCAACGTAAATGTGCCTTTACAATGGCGCAATTCTTCAGGAAATTCAAGGTTCGACATAATGCCACTGCCACTTTCTGAACTGTGTCAAATATTCATTACTCCTAACAACTAACTGAATGCTCATCTCTCTGATGTTAAACTCTACTTAGTGAAGCACTAGTGCATCCGAAACTGTCTTTTTTGTGCAGCTAATATATTAACATCAGCACGTCATGCATACTCTGGCATCATGGCATGGAAAATGATGATTCCTCTTTAGAGCAGCACTGCACTGCCTCTAAATCAGTTCCCATGGAAACACCTGAGTTGAGTTTACTTCAGGCTGGAACTGGTTTTGAGACTTGGAAAGAGCTTTATACTATCTGCTCAAAGTGCGAATTCAGTGGATGTCAGGTTCAGTCAGCCCTTTGACTAGCAGTGTGAAATAGAGTAGCTGAGGAAACATCAACACAGCTGTTCACATACTGGCTGTGAGTGCTTTTTAAACAGCTGCACAGATAAACCTGATGAGATGAGTTGCATGATAGAGAATGAGTGAATTATTCACGCCAGTCTCACAAGTGAAGCTAAATCATATCTCACTGATGGCTGTGATTTATTCTTCATATTTATGGGGACAGAATTTGCTGGAGTAGGGTATGTTGTAGCATCTTCCATTAGTTTGAATTATAATTACACGTTTAGGCTAGAATGATGTATTGCCCAGGGAATAGAAAACTCCAACCTCTGGATATGATGGAAAATTCAATCCTCACAGGCCAAAGCTGCTTTTAGCTTTGATGCAAAATTGCACAAAATAGATGCACTTTGTTGCCTGTTGAAATACTGCTTTTATTAAAAAGCATTTTTATTTAAAAGAATAAGTTTTCGACCAGATGCCTTGCACCTTTGGGTCAAAGAGAGTGATTTCAATAACTCTCAAAGTCATCATGTTTCTTGATATTTTGATCAGGTTTTTGTATTTTTCTATATATGTTCATTTACCAGGACCTTTTTTCTGTCACTATACATTGATTACATTTTCTCAAGCAGTATTGTTTTCTTTGGGTAATGCACACTATTTTTTGAAACCTGACCATGTCCTAAATTCTACAGCTTCTATCTTGTTTCACACTAAGTCCCATCACTTTCAGCCTTACTGCATACATTGGCTCCCAGTCCCCCAGGGAAGCAAACATTAAAATCTTGGCAAAAACAGAATTACCTGGAAAAACTCAGCAGGTCTGGCAGCATCGGCGGAGAAGAAAAGAGTTGACGTTTCGAGTCCTCATGACCCTTCGACAGAACTTGCGTTTGAGTCCAAGAAAGAGTTGAAATTTAAGCTGGTTTAAGGTGTGTGTGTGGGGGGGCGGAGAGATAGAGAGACAAAGAGGTGGAGGGGGGGGTGGGGGTGTGTGGTTGTAGGGACAAACAAGCAGTGATAGAAGCAGATCATCAAAAGATGTCAATGACAATAGTACAATAGAACACATAGGTGTTAAAATTAAAGTTGGTGATATTATCTAAACGAATGTGCTAATTAAGAATGGATGGTAGGGCACTCAAGGTATAGCTCTAGTGGGGTTTTTTTTATATATATAATGGAAATAGGTGGGAAAAGGAAAATCTTTATAATTTATTGGAAAAAAAACGGGAAGGGGGAAACAGAAAGGGGGTGGGGATGGGGGAGGGAGCTTACGACCTAAAGTTGTTGAATTCAATATTCAGTCCAGAAGGCTGTAAAGTCCCTAGTCGGAAGATGAGGTGTTGTTCCTCCAGTTTGCGTTGGGCTTCACTGGAACAATGCAGCAAGCCAAGGACAGACATGTGGGCAAGAGAGCAGGGTGGAGTGTTGAAATGGCAAGCGACAAGGAGGTTTGGGTCATTCTTGCGGACAGACCGCAGGTGTTCTGCAAAGCGGTCGCCCAGTTTACGTTTGGTCTCTCCAATGTAGAGGAGACCACATTGGGAGCAACGGATGCAGTAGACTAAGTTGGGGGAAATGCAAGTGAAATGCTGCTTCACTTGAAAGGAGTGTTTGGGTCCTTGGACGGTGAGGAGAGAGGAAGTGAAGGGGCAGGTGTTGCATTTTTTGCGTGGGCGTGGGGTGGTGCCATAGGAGGGGGTTGAGGAGTAGGGGGTGATGGAGGAGTGGACCAGGGTGTCCCGGAGGGAGCGATCCCTACGGAATGCCGATAAGGGGGGTGAAGGGAAGATGTGTTTGGTGGTGGCATCATGCTGGAGTTGGCGGAAATGGCGGAGGATGATCCTTTGAATGCGGAGGCTGGTGGGGTGATAAGTGAGGACAAGGGGGACCCTATCATGTTTCTGGGAGGGAGGAGAAGGCGTGAGGGCGGATGCGCGGGAGATGGGCCGGACACGGTTGAGGGCCCTGTCAACGACCGTGGGTGGAAAACCTCGGTTAAGGAAGAAGGAGGACATGTCAGAGGAACTGTTTTTGAATGTAGCATCATCGGAACAGATGCGACGGAGGCGAAGGAATTGAGAGAATGGGATGGAGTCCTTACAGGAAGCAGGGTGTGAGGAGCTGTAGTCGAGATAGCTGTGGGAGTCGGTGGGTTTGTAATGGATATTGGTGGACAGTCTATCACCAGAGATTGAGACAGAGAGGTCAAGGAAGGGAAGGGAAGTGTCAGAGATGGACCACGTGAAAATGATGGAGGGGTGGAGATTGGAAGCAAAATTAATAAATTTTTCCAAGTCCTGACGAGAGCATGAAGCGGCACCGAAGTAATCATCGATGTACCGGAGAAAGAGTTGTGGAAGGGGGCCGGAGTAGGACTGGAACAAGGAATGTTCCACATACCCCATAAAGAGACAGGCATAGCTGGGGCCCATGCGGGTACCCATAGCCACACCTTTTATTTGGAGGAAGTGAGAGGAGTTGAAGGAGAAATTGTTCAGTGTGAGAACAAGTTCAGCCAGACGGAGGAGAGTAGTGGTGGATGGGGATTGTTCGGGCCTCTGTTCGAGGAAGAAGCTAAGGGCCCTCAGACCATCCTGGTGGGGGATGGAGGTGTAGAGGGATTGGACGTCCATGGTGAAGAGTAAGCGGTTGGGGCCAGGGAACTGGAAATTGTTGATGTGACGTAAGGTGTCAGAGGAATCACGGATGTAGGTGGGAAGGGACTGGACAAGGGGAGAGAGAAGGGAGTCAAGATAACGAGAAATGAGTTCTGTGGGGCAGGAGCAAGCTGAGACGATCGGTCTACCGGGGCAGTTCTGTTTGTGGATTTTGGGTAGGAGGTAGAAGCGGGCCGTCCGAGGTTGGGCGACTATCAGGTTGGAAGCTGTGGGAGGGAGATCTAGGGACTTTACAGCCTTCTGGACTGAATATTGAATTCAACAACTTTAGGTCGTAAGCTCCCTCCCCCATCCCCACCCCCTTTCTGTTTCCCCCTTCCCGTTTTTTTTCCAATAAATTATAAAGATTTTCCTTTTCCCACCTATTTCCATTATATATAAAAAAAAACCCACTAGAGCTATACCTTGAGTGCCCTACCATCCATTCTTAATTAGCACATTCGTTTAGATAATATCACCAACTTTAATTTTAACACCTATGTGTTCTATTGTACTATTGTCGTTGACATCTTTTGATGATCTGCTTCTATCACTGCTTGTTTGTCCCTACAACCACACACCCCCACCCCCCCCTCCACCTCTTTGTCTCTCTATCTCTCCGCCCACCACCCACACACCTTAAACCAGCTTATATTTCAACTCTTTCCTGGACTCGAACGCAAGTTCTGTCGAAGGGTCATGAGGATTCGAAACGTCAACTCTTTTCTTCTCCGCCGATGCTGCCAGACCTGCTGAGTTTTTCCAGGTAATTCTGTTTTTGTTTTGGATTTCCAGCATCCGCAGTTTTTTTGTTTTTATATTAAAATCTTGGCCCCGAGATATGACTCCATTGTCCACAGAAGCCTGAAACTCTAAAATTGTCAACCAATGCTTCCAGACACGTCTGCCATGGCCATTTTAGGGCCTCATGCCACTACTGCTGGTATTTTACCCACGGTGAAGTGGGGAGGGTGGGGCGAGTGCCCACACCATGCAGGAAACCTGGCAGCTTTACCTGCCCTGGCTGGTGTCAGGCAAGGGGGAGTGGGGCCCTTCTTCCTGTGCCGATCAGAGGCACCCAGGTTGCACCCTCCCCTAGCCTCTTGAACACAGCCCTCTAAACCCTTCATCCCCCACCCCTCATTAAGGCCCCTGACTGCAGACTTTTTTGGGCTCCTTGGTGTGCTGGGACTCCCCAGAGACTGGGAGAGGTGGTTGCACAAGTTGCAGAATTCCGGGCCCCATGCCCTGGGGTGGGGGTGGTGGGGGGGGGGGGGGGGGGGGGGGGGGGGGGGGGGGGGGGGGGGGGTGTTGGGGGGCCCTCAAACAAATATCTTCCGCATCCACAATATCAACAAATCCTCCTTTTCCATATAAAAAA
Organism: Carcharodon carcharias; assembly: GCF_017639515.1. NCBI lineage: Eukaryota > Metazoa > Chordata > Chondrichthyes > Lamniformes > Lamnidae > Carcharodon > Carcharodon carcharias. Next base: position 52,981,554 of record NC_054487.1, on the reverse strand, counting down.
ATGCAGTATTAACCTGCTGTTTACTAAACCCTCCTCTAGGACTATTTTCGGCAGTTGCATAAAGTCTCATTGGCTCATACATTCTAGTTTTCCAAATTTGACATCTCCCTTTCTTTGGATAAATGGGGAGGGAACTAGGGAGGAATATACCAACTCCTGAGGTATCCAAGGCTGTGATTGACTGCTCATGACATCATTGAAAACGCTCTTTTTGAATATTGGAAGCCGATTGGTGGAAAGCAGAGGTTGCCACAAGAAACATTCTGAACAATGAAAGTGGTGAGTGAGTGATATTTTGTGGACTATATCAAGAAAACCCTTTATGTTTTTTTTGCAGTATAAGGATTTTACTGTAAATATAATGGCACAGCACTGGTACCTGAAATGCTTTCCACTGTAGCTGATGATATAGATTTAGATAGTAGCCTAAGGGTTTCCTCTTTATTTTTTCTGCAATATTAATGACAACTGATAAGCAAATGCAACACCTATATATTGAGTATTAGCTAATCAGTTAAAAATGGAACATAATCATCTTAATAATATTAAAAGGAAGTTATCATTATAAAAACTCAAGTCAAAGTCAATGCTGTAATTATGATGATGTGTCTGAACACACCAGACAGCTGCTCACATGGCCAGTTTACTCAGTTACTCTCTGGCCCTGGAGAATTAAACACTTAGAACCTAAAGAAGAGATTAAATTAAAGAAAATTGATTGGTGAATCTTGAAAGGGGAGAAAAATAACATGCATGGTTGAGTGGGGTGGCTAAGGGGCCTAGAAACAGGAGAAGCATCAGGGCCTATGATTTCTCTTCCGGGCTCTGGGACTACCTGTAATCCAAGAAATAGTCATCACTCCAGACTGGCTCTGCTGGCACTGCAGAGCTGCCGACCATCCGATTGGCTGGCAGCTCTCTTAGGTGGGACAGAGAAACAAGCGGAAGTATCAGTTTAAGGCAATTAACACTGCTCCAGCAGATTACTAGGATTAATGAGGTCCTGTCCAGGGGTAGGGACAGTGGCTCTGTGGTGCACAAATATGCTTTCCTCTCTCAGGGTAACAGCATTTGTCCTCCCCCCCCATCACTCATCCAGTGCCTTTTCTGTTGCTTCCCGAGCAGCTTGTCCAGACAACTGCCACCCATGCCAAGGTGATGCAGTATGAAGCCAAGTCCTCAAAGCCCAGAGTTGCTTGAGGTCATCCTGCAAGACCCTGTGTGAATAGCAGCATTCCACTAACTGTGCTGCAGCCATTGGGGTAGCATTGCATAGGAGCACTATGCCAGTCAAAAGCACCACAAGGCAGGCACGAAGGGAATGCACAAGGATGAATAATTAAGTATTGTGTGTATTATTGGAAATGCTGTTGAATAAAGTTGTTATGGAACGGTTTTTCTATTCTGTCTTTTACTTCAGGAATTTAGCTAAGATGACACTGTGATGGCCCATAACAGGGGGGTAGAAATATGGGGAATTGTGGACCAGTCATGATATGGGGATGAGATTTTAGGAGAACTGGACTCTGTGCAGCTGGCCATGGGTGGCAGTCTGAGCTTGCATGGCACCATGCATAGGTCTCATGACCTCAGTCTGAGCTTCTACTGCAGGACTGAGACATTGGGTGATTTCTCCCTGTGTTGCAATGGAACATTGGCCATCAGCCATCAGATGCTGCGTCATGGCTGGATCTGCTAGTGCTGACACCACCAGGAGAGACTCTAGCTGGCCTTGCAGATTTAGCCATCACTTCCGAGCTGAAAAAGGTGGGATCCAAGCTCTGTGCAAAGCCATGTGCCAAGTTGGAGCCAGACTCCTCCATGCACATAGGCTATTCTTTCTCTCTGGCCTGGCTGTAGTCCACTTGTGCCCAGTGACTCGCCATGTGCTGATCCTCCAAGATATCTGCCCTGTGAATGTCAGATTAAGTGACAATGCTTCCTCATTAGATGTCTTCTGTTGCCCATGCCCTTCATGCTAAGGTGGCAGGTCTTAGTGTCTGAAAGCAAAAATGCAGAAGGGAGAGTTGGTGTGAGGGAAGTGAGGGAAAGCAAAAGGTCTGTGTCTACACCATCTGCAGCTTATACTTCATGTCAGATAGCAGGATGAGGGTGAAGTGGGATTTGAGAATGTGCAAAAGGCAGGAACATGCTGTCATTCTCAATGTTCTCGGCAACACAGAATGCAACAGCCTCAGTGGCTGCTGGGCCATGATGCAGAGCACCATCACCTCCAAAGAGCTCAGGAAATGCAGGTATACCTATCCCCCAGTGGTTTTCTGCTGGGTCCTTTGGTTCCTGCAAGAGAGAGTGATATGCTTGCCCAGAGCTGGAGACATGTGGAAGCTGCAAGAGCTGGGTGTAAGGATGGGAGCATTGGTAAGCATGAGAGGGTGAGGTGGTGCATCTGAATGTTAGACTTGAGTCCTGATTGTTGTTGGCTGAGTGTTGGGGATGTGGTACATTGAGCAATGTGGGAGATAGCTACTGTGATGGGTAGAATATATCAATTGAAGAATTAGTCACTGATTTTGACCACTCATGTGAGCTTACTGAACATTTTGCAGCACTCAAGCAAGGTCTTCAAGGCCAGACTCTGGGAATTGACATCCATGGCTATTTGCACCCATTCCCTTTGGAGGGCATGTGCTGAGGACTTCCTGGCCCACTGTGGAAGCAGCACGTCTTTCCTCTTTCTGGGAGCCCTCTCTCTGGCCTGATGCTCCACTTACAATCTCCTTCTTTCCCTCAAAGGCCTTCTGACACAGATCCAGTAGCTGCTGCAGCCTTACATGCACCTTCACTTTAAGAGAAGTAGGCTATCTTTAAGAAGTGCAGGCTAGATGGAAATTATGCTAGCCACGCACATTCCCGGGCCCGTTGCTGAGCATGCAGTCAGTCAGTCAGCAGTGCTTTTCTCATTGGTCTGTACGCTATACTAACTGAAATGAGTAGGCAGCACAAAGTTTACATGCTGTCTGCCTCATCTTGACCGGCCACAGAGTAATCGCTGATCTTCATCCCTGTGGTAATGGGTCTTGTCTTTAAATCCCTCATTGTGTTGTCCACATTGGATTTTGATAATTTCCTCTCAAACACTTCATTCTTCTGATTCCAACAGTGTGTATTCCTCACTCTCTTCACCCCACCAATGTTTGCAGACCCTTTCAAATGCTTCAGCCCTACTCCTAAACTCCATACAAAATCTCATCACTTCTCCTGTTGCCTTTAAAAATGTTAATTGAATAGATTTCTCTGACCAGACTTTCCATTATGCCCTCTTAATCTCTATTTCCTGGGTTTGCTGTCAGTTTCCTTGGACTTACTGATGAAGCTCCTTGGGCATTTTCTTGTGTTGGAACTTAATTGTTAAATTGTTCTCGATGAAAGTTAGAAAGAAGATTCCTGTTCATCATCTTCATTAACAATCTGGATGAGGATATTAACAAATTTATAGATGCACAGGGGTTGGAGATTTTGGCTAAATCGCTATGTTGCATTCTGCTATTCCTAATCCTCCATTAATCCTTACTCTTACTCTGCTAATCTTTACTCTCTCCTACTCCTCATCTCTAATTCATTCTGTAAATCTTCTTCCTCCCTTTCATAGTGGCTTTCTTTATTCCATTAAATCCCAAATTCCTGTTGACATCCTTCTTTCCCTCACTGGGGGTAGCTGGCACTGTTTGTCTCCTCCCTAATCTCCCCACTTCACTCTGACAATCTTCTTCAGCCTCCCTCACAACAGTTCATGCTGACACTGATTTACTCTGCTCATCTCCCCGGTTCCTTTCTGTCCTACCGCCTGGTTCATCCTAGTATGCTCCTCGCTTGCCTCCCTTTCACCAGGTTTACTGTGGAATCATCTGCACTAGTACACAATGGCACTCTGCATTCCGTCTGCCAATTCATGCTGGTACTATTCTCCTTCCCCCTACATCCCTTGTTCCTGCTCGTGTCAGCTTGGTTCAGTGGCAGCATTCTTGCCTCTAAATCAGAGTAGTAGGTTCAAGACCCAACAGCAGGAGATGAGCACATAACCTAGGCGGGCACTTCAGTGGGTACTGACGGAGTTCTGCACTGTTGCAGGTGCCTTCCTTTGGATGAGTTGCTAAACTAAGGTCTGGTCCACCTGTTCAAGTGCATGTGAAGGATCCCTTGGTACTACATAAAGGAGAACTCAAAAATTCTCTTAGTGTGCTGGCCATTATTTACCCCTCAATCAACACTATTCAATTGGATTAACTGGTAATTTATCTCATTGTAGTTTGTAGGACATTGCTTTGTGCAAGTTGGTTACAATGCTTGATTACATTATCACAGTGACTGTACTTCAGGAGTAATTCACGTACAATGAATTACTTTGTATCAAGACATCTCATCCTGAGGAGTGAAAGATATACTACAAATGCAAGTTCATTCTTGTTTATGGCACTCTTTTTTCTTGTTGTTTTCTTTCCCCAGTTCTCCCTTCACCCTTATCTAAAGCCGTTGCTTTGTGGAGGGGGGCGAAGGTGTAAATCAAGGGCAGAATTTTCACCTCAGTGGGTGGTCTCGTGCTCGACCTGCTCAAGTGTGAAATGACGCGAGTTGACGTTGGGCGAGCGTCCCGATGTCCATGCGCAATCGCGCGATAGTTCGGTCGGCAGGTGCACGTGGGAATTGGCAGCGTGCCTGCCGACAATTAAAAATCCTGTTAAGGCCACTAAAGTAACAATTAAGTTAAATTTTTCACTGCCCATCCAACCTTACGGTTTCCAACATCAAATAAAAATAAAATTTTTCAAATTTCACTTATAACTCATGTGACAGAGTCACACGACGGGACATGTTTTGTAACATTTTTCTAATTTTTTTTTTTGAAAACTCTTCATCTCCCTGGGACAGCTCTGTGCCTTAGGGAGATTATCAAGCGCGCATTTGCGCGCATGCACGAAGTTCGCATTTGCCCCACTCACCCTCCTACCCCTACCCACAAAGGCAGCACTGGGCACTGCCACTTGCTTTTCACACTGGGCGGGCCTTAATTGGACCGCCAGCGTGAAATCACCTTCCGGCTTCGATCGGTAGGCTACCCAACACTCCTGCCTGCCCCCGCCGAGCCTGCCCGAAAAGGGCTAAATTCTGCCCCAAGTTTCTTTGAAGTTGAATAGTTGAACATAGATTAAACATAATACTCAGTAATGCTTTGGCCTTTTACCTTGTTGGTCATTCCTGTAGTTCAGAAGTTAAACTATATTACAGTTTTACTGTATCATAGAATCACAGGATGTGGTACAGAATTCTAAGCACCAACATAACTATATCATAAAAGGGGTGACATTTGAGGAATTAGAAACAGGCAACACATACCCTGACTTGTTTTTTCTAGATAGGTCACTGAAAGTCAGGTCTCAGGCAGTCAACACAATTCCAACTAGTGTGAGAATCATTGAGACACTATAGGAATTTAAATGTGCATGGGAAGTATGAGTACCAGTGTAAGCATTGTTATTCACTAAGTTTGCCAATCAGCCTTAAATGCATTTTTTACACAGCTGCTTAGCAATCTATTTTTACCAAATTAAACAATTTATTGATTTTTTATGTCATCTTGTTGCTAGACACTGTCCGCATTTAAAATATCCACTAAGCCTGGGAAAAGTAGGGCATCGGTTGTGTTCCCTGTGTAATTCTAATGCACAAAGACAGCATTGAGTAAATCAAATACACCCAGAAAAGCAAGTAAACTGAAAATACAAAGCAGAAACTCAGACTGATATTGTTCCTTGAGATGGAAGACCTATTTACTAGAAACAGAAGATCTGCTTTGAAATTATAGACAAAGAAAACACTGGTGTGCTTAAATAATATTTTATATCTATACATTAGCTAGCAGCTTCATGGCTGATGGTTCACCAGTGCACTAATAGGCCCTATTAAAAAAATACACTGGGCTTATTTGCATGTTTTGCATTACACGTGCAGAGTTTATAGCAGGATTGCCATATCAGAAAAATGTAGTTTTGCTGTTGGGATGCAAGGGTTTTGTTGGTTCTTGTTTATGGCACTTTTTTTTCTTGCTCATTGGTCTTCATTTTAACAGGGGTGGGTACAGTGCTTGTGAACCCTGAAACCAGCAGAGGGCCTGCCCATCTTAACCACTTTTGTTTGTGACCCACCCAACACCTGGTCAGATCCATCACAGATTGGACAGGCAGGTGGCAGGCGGCCACTTAGCCAGGGAATGGCCATGCCCTGGGGATGGTCTCGGCAATCAGTTACATGTTTGAGGGGCGGGGGAGGGGGTGTTGGGGGGTGGGGGATCGTAGCAAGGCATGATTGTGAGGGAGCCTGAAGCAAGGAAAGCCCACGTCTTCGTTCTGAGGCCCAAAAGAGAACTCCTGTTCCTCCTGTCCCACAAGGAAAACTTAAATAAAATTTTAAAACTCAGCTTGCTGGACCTCCTCTGGAACAGGATTCACCTCCTGGCTGGTCTGGCCTGACAGTGCAGCCATTGTTGTTCCTCCACTCAGGCCTCCATTAAAATTGCAGATCAGGTTCCATTAATATTGGATCTGATTTGCTTATTTAAACAGGACCCCACTACGTTTCTGCAGGTGTCCCACTGACCTGCTCAAAAGAGAAGGTCTAGTTAAGACCACAATGGGAAGGCAGTGACTTCAAAGGAGGTAAGTTGCTACCTTCATTTTGTTATTATCCTGTTCGGGACCCTTAACATTTAAAGAGAAACACAAACACCCCATAATTAACTGATGGAACTACACCACAAGATTTCACATTTCACATTTTCAAACAAAAGCAAACTTTATTGCATATAAAATTAAACAAAACAAGCACTATTAACTTAACACACTTATTTATGCCATGTACTCCATTCTACTTTTTATTTCCCTCCCAAGAATTCTCTTAAACTGCAATAATCTTGAAGATTCATTCACTTCTATAGGGACAACTCCACAATCTATACCACAGCCCATCGGAATTGAGTTCAATTCTCCTCAATGTCCCAGCTATTCTCTGAGGTAAGATTTTTATGGGAATCTTTCCATTAATTTTTTGGCTAAGCAGCCCTCCAGCCTCAGCTGATTATCCTGGATACCAGCAGATACCCAACTGCCTTCTCAGAACTTCCAAACTAACTCTGCTGACTGCTTTCTGCCACAAGGCTCTGTGAGGACCACTGTAGATTTTTTTGTCTATCTGTAAACTAGGCAAATCTTCCAACAGTTTTTCTCTCACAAAATCCAAAGTGAGCTTGAGTCCTACCTGAATTCTATGCAATGAGTGATAAAATTAGTATCTTCTCTGCTTAAATTGCAGGCCCAAGTAACAATCATCTCCTGTTAGCTCTCACAATCCAATGAGATGCAGTCAACGCCAAAACTGCTACTGACTGCTTTTTGAGTAAATATCCAGATAATTTAAACAAAAGAACCTTCTACCTCCACAGCCCATCTCTATGACAATGGGGGCCTACTTTGGGATGGTCTCAAACAGAAAGATAGGCTAAATATTTTACCTTCAACATAACTCTGATTCTATGACCCATATAAAAAATTTATATTGCCTGTGGAATTAATGACCCCCTCTCCAGAATTTCTGTCCCTATCAAGGAACTCCCTTGTTCACCAGCTGCCTCCTACCTCTTTTCATCTAGGAACTACATACATACTTTAAATCTTTTATTGAAGTAATTGAAGACCCTCTGGCTCTGCAACAAGACTAACAATGGGTTCAAGTGTTCCTACTGTCAACCCAACCTTATTGAATAAGCAGTTTTAAGCATAATAAACCCAGGCTTGTTTAAGTTGCATTTACATCAGAGTTGTGTTTACCAGTTTCTGAACCAGATGCCCTCATTTATCTATAGTTAAAACTTTAATTCCTAAAACTAAAGGTTATATACTAAAACATATGAATTATAAACTAGATATTCATAATAATATTAATTTCCCCCTGCCCACCCAGTTTCCATCAGGTGGGAAGGGGAGTTAAATAAGAGGCCAATATGCACAAATAAACCAGGCAGTGAGCAATGGATGGATTAGCATACGTAAGTGAATTTCTTTGCTTAAGGCAAAGTGATCACAAAACAGCTCAGGATGCACTGTTAATTCATGTCACATTTCTCTTTTTCAGCATTTCGAAAGGAATAATTTTTCACATTTATTTTTAATCAAATTACAATCTTTTTCACATAAAGCTGTCATCATTCAACTCTCACTCCCTTACGCTATATCTACCTTCAGGATATCTGTTCAATTGTGAAGAAGTTCCTTGCTATCCATTAATTTATTGTGGATGATTGTATCATTGACATGCCCTTTATGGAAATTTGGCTGTAGTGTGATAGCACATTATCCCTAAATAAAACCTCCTGCACTGGCTATAGATCCCACCATTTGCCCCACTCAGACTGTTGCTGTATCTACTTATCACTAGTTCACACCTTAATCTTACCCCTTATTCTTATGGTACTTTATACTTACTTAAGCATTTCACCTTCTTCCAACTCTCACTTCTCATTTAAAATCCTTATTCTCTGCTACCCACCCAAGTACCATAAAAATTTTCTCACCAAGATATCTTCACTACTTTCCTCCCTCAGCCTCTACACTGAGAAACTTTTCATCCTTGGTGTTTTCAACCTCTACCTCAACTCATCCTACTCTCCCTAACCTGACTTTTCTGCACTCGTATTCTCCCTTCACATCTACTCCCATGTAAGCACCTCAATTCATATCCAGTCATTCCCTGAGTTTGTCATTTCATGTGGCCTTGCTACTCTGATCGTATTAATCACAGGTAAGGTCTCTGATCACTTCCTTGGATCACTCTCCACCCACAACTCCCTTCCTCATCCTAATCCTACCTCGTTCTGAATCTGCTACGAAAAAATGTATTCACTTACAATTGTATTTTCAAAATCTCAAATGTCTATCTTTTGGCCCACCATTCAACATAAAATTTTTGCAGCTACTGCTCCCTCACTACCTTTGATGCTCTCCTTTCTATTCCTCTAAGTCCCATGGATGCAGACTTGAATGGATATGACAGGCAACTGATTTAGTCTTTCACAGTCAGGTCTGGCCTACCCACATAAAGCATTATCAAGCTTTGTTATTATCTGTCAAAATTACATTATATTCCAGGATCATCCTGGGATGCAAAGATAATTCCTGGCTTTGTCTCCCTACTACAAACCATCCTTTTAAACTCCTCCCCACTGTCTCATCCACCCTCACTTCCAACAGTGAGTGTGAAGAATTTATGCACTGCTTTGTCATGAGATCAAACCATTCAATCAGCTGTCTCTGCCACTACCCTCCCTTTCCCTGGCTCACCAGGTCAAACTTCCCCTAAAGCTCCACCCCTGCCCTAGTCCTGAATTCACGTTGATCCCTAGTTTCCAGTTTCTCTTATTTCCCCTTTTCCTCTCTGATCTCATCATGGCCATAAGACCCACCGCCTGCTCCCTCAACCCCACTAACACTAAACCGCTGACTTCTCTTCCTGATTCCCATGTCATCCAACATTGTTAATGATTCTCTTTCTGTCAGGTATGTTCTTCTCTCCTTCAAATCTGCAAATCATCACCCCTTCCTCAAAAAAAGCCTCTTGACATCACTATCTTTGCAAATCACTGTCCCATTTGAAATTTCGCAGGGCAGACAGGAAAGTGGAGCTGAGACCACAACCGGATCAGCCATGATCTTATTGAACAGTGGAGCTCAAAGGGCCAAATGGTCTACTCCTGTTTCTGAGTCCTATGTTGCTATGTTCCTTTTCCTATCCAAAATCCTTGAACCTGTTATCTAAAGTCTATGTCCGTCTTTCCCAGAACTCCATGTTTAAATCCCTCCAATAAGGTTTCCATCCCTGCCACTGTACTGAAACAACTCTTATCAAAATCCAAATGTCATCCTACGTGACAGTGACAAAGGTAAACTATCACTCCTTATTTTTCCCAATCTGTCCACAGTCTTTGACAAGGATGTCCTAGCAAATGATAAGCCATGAGGTGACTACATGAGCCTCTGACAGAAATGGGAGGGATCTACCTTGAATATATGTCCCTTGCTAAAAGAAAAATTGAACATGTGATTTGTGTGAGACATTCATCAGTGCCCTCTAATTTAGGGCTATAAATGGACTCTAAGGAGGGCAAAAGCACCTGGGACAGAGGAGAGCTTTTCAAAGTGGATCTATGCTGGCTTCAGCCTAACACTGGTTAGCTCAAGAAGGCTGAGAGCAAAACGGACCACGACCAGCAATGGACATCAGCATCATTCTGCTTCATCTGTCTGTTTGCCTGATCTGGGACCAGTAAACCATTCTGAGGAGACTTCAGCTGTCAGCCATGAAAATTAGCATCCTCCTGCTTTCCCCATCCATTCATCTGACCCGGGACAAGTAAACTGTTTCCATCTGTTACGGGCCGTATGTCTTTTCTGCCTATTTAGTTCATGTATCATATCTAAACTGTTGCTTCTTAATAAACTGCTTTAAAACCACCAATGACTACTACCCACCTTTTGGGTAATCTGGGACTTCCAAACCAAATCTTACACTTTGCAGTCCAATTATTTAAGCAACGTACATGTTTTATATTTTGATTACATTATACCTCTCTGTTTCAGTGATTGGACATGAAACTTCAGAAGCTCGCCACAGACATTTATGCATATCAGAAGTTTCATTCAAAATATGAAATGATGAATTTGTCTAAACTGTTGTTGATAGAAATTCAAAGTTAATTCCAGGCTTCCAATCATTCTTCTTTGTGCAAACACACCCGTGACAAGGAACCTTAATGAATCAATACAGTTCTGCTTCAAACACCATATTGCCAAAATATACAAAATGCATTTCATGAATGTAAACTGAAGAAAGAACTGCCTAGGCTTTGTCTGCCTCATAGTTCTCCATATTATTTATCAACCTAATCAGCATTCTGCTCTCTGAGGGAATGTGGTTCACTTGCTGTGCTGCTTTTACACCTAATCGAATTGTAGTATACAACACTAATGGTTCCATTAACAGTGCAGTGCTTAGTCAAGTACAATTATGCAGAATGCCTTTTTTTTGCTTATGGAGTTAAGATGTTGATTTTAGCAAACTGCTTAGCCTTCTGCCAAATTAAGAAAACATGCAGTTTATCAAAATGAAATATTACTGGTTTAAAAAGAAAACAGTTTAGCATAACATGCATTATATTTATACCCAATGGAGTCTTTATTTTTTTACCTTCTGCGTATTGGGCTACTGCAGGCAAATGAATAATAATCACTTCATCTGCTTTATGGATTTGCCTTGCTGGTGTCTTTATATAAGGAGTTCATTCAAATCAATCTTTTTAAGCTGTAGCTCCACATGTTTAAAGTTTAAACCACAATTTGAATGTGTGGTTTTCTTTTCTTATACAGTGTATAAATTATAAAAGTCAATGATTTGGCATTATTGTTTCCCTATCTGTACACGTTTTCCACATAAATAAAAGTTAACTCATAATGGATGGAAAGATATTGTGCACTGAAAAATCAATTTGCTTTCTCCAAAATATTGTGGTCTCCAAACATTTGAACTGGGATGTTAGGATGAAAATAATCACTATGACTGTCTTTCAGGGTCTGGTTCCATGAGATGAGGAAGCATTTTGTAATGTACCGCAGGTATTGTAATAGGAGTAATTATAATTTCAATAATGTCTTTATCTGTGGGAGAGTTAAATAACATTTAGCAGGCTGACTAATGATCTGTGTTATTAAAGAACTGTCTGAAGCCATTCAATGAGCAGTAATGACTTCTTTATACCTTTGGCATAGAAATGACCTGAATGGCCTATGAGTACTGAAGCACAATCTTCCTGTGTTGATTCAGCATCACGGCCTCGTCATAGCACCAAACCAAAGCAATAATAATAAAAATCTAGAAAAGGAAAAAAATCTAGAAAAATGGCAGTTTCTTTTTAAATGAAGTAAAATCTAAAATGTCAGTTTTTGTCCAACTCCTCTCTCCATTCTATTCTCTCAACAGCCAAATCATTACCATTAACCCTGTGTAGTGTCAGCCAACATAAAGTATCATGTGTAACGTTCTGCTTAAGATTAGGTTTGATTATTCTTACTCCACTTGAGCAAAAACAAGCAGGACTTATGCTTATCAAAGGAAGAAAAATATTTGCACTGATAGAGCACCTTTTATGACCTCAAGATTTCCCAATACGCTTCACCCAGTAAGATACTTTTGAATTATAGTTGATGTTATAATGTAGGGAAATACAGCAGTCAATCTGTGCACAATGAGATCCTGCAAACAGCAATGAGGTATATGGATAGATAATCTGCTTTTAGTGATAATAGCTGAGGGATAAATGTTGGTGAGGACACTGGGAAGAACACCACAGTTCTTTTGCAGATCGTACCTTGAGATATTTTTCCTCCACCCAAGAAGGCAATTGTGAGGCCAATTTAATATCTCATCCAAAAAAACCTCCAATACTTCCTCAGTAAAGTTCCAGCCTAGACTATTTCTTTAAATTTCTGAAGTGAAGCATGAACTCACATCCCTCTGATTTGGAGGTAGGAGTACTACTGCTGTGCCAAGGTTGACAATAGGTGTGGCCTCCAGAGTGGGAGGGTGAAGAGAGTGAAAGATGAAAATTAGCAACAATTTGTCTTTAATGTAGAAAAAGGTCCCAAAGCACATTTAGAGGTGTAATCAGACAGAAATGGTTATCAAACCAAAGAAGGAGCTATTAGGAAGGGGATCAAAAGCTTCACCAAAGAGATGGATTTATATCTGCTAAGGGTCAAACTATCGGAAATGCAAGATATCCCAGCAAAAGCAAATAATGATGAGTCAATTAATCCCTTCAGAATAGTTTCAGGAAAATTAAAAAGCTATTGGGATAAAGACAGAAGGTATATATTTTAACTTTGTGTGATAATGTAAAATGGGTGATAGCAAAGTCCGTTTCATATCTCTCTCAATTTATATTTCCATTGAATTCAATGAATATAAAAATTGAAATTTTACATCCCTTTTACATCATTGAAATATAAATCAAGAGAAGTGTAAGATTGGCTGCTAATTCAGTATCACACAATCAAAATTACCCACAGACACTCTTCAGGGTACAATAGTTAATGCTCTTGCTCTTACTTACATCCAAGACCCTTGTGTATTGTAACTGGTCTAAATTGTAAATGTGAGTTCTCAGACTGGATTATATAAGGATTTTTATTGGATCTTTTATTATACTGTAGTACTATGGAGAAATTTCACAGAGCTTTGTTTCCTTGGATTTTTGCTTCCCTCAGGAGATTGAGGGGACTGGGTGGTGGGTCATGGTCAGATAAGTTGTTACTAAATGAGTGTTGGAAGGGCCAATGATTCTTCTTCCATAATTTCCTGACTTTATAATTCCATTGAAGACTAGGCTTGTTGTACTTGATCAGCACCTTCCAGAATTAAGATAATTAATGCAATAATCTTTTGCCTTGTGCCTATGTTGTAGGGTGACCTATTTGTACTGTTAGTAACAGAGTTGATCTGCAGACAACTTTCTAAGTGGAAGCATTAAGTTTATTTACAATATACTCAGCAGCAACTACATGGGCTGAATTTTCTGGCTGGCGTGTGGGTGATTTCGGAATTATAAAATTGTAATTAAGTTTCTGTGTATTTCGTTATCATGTCCCATCTCGTGTGACATTTTCACATGAGGGGGAAATGTTAATGAATTTTTAAATTTTCTATTTTTAATGTTTCACAGCCTTTCAGCGATCTCCCTGAAGCAGCACTTTTCCTCAGGGAGCTGTGCGCTCTTTCGTGCGCATGCATGAAAGAGCACACTCTGGCAGTTGGGGAATCCCCCCTGCTGCATAGGAAGCACATAGTGCTTCCTGTCGAGCGGCCCGCTGGGCGGGCCTTAATTGGCCTGTCCACTTAAAATGGCGGCGGGGCCCGTTTCGGCGGCAGCAATGGGCTGCCCACCCACCGCCGAGTCAGCCGGGCCCACCCACCCATCAAGGGCAAAATTCTGCCCCATGTGTGCTTTCAACTTGAACTCCATCTCTACACTGACTGCTGAGGTAGCCCGTGTTACTACAGATCATGTCATCTTTCCTAACAAGCATTATTCTTAAAGGTACATTACACACTAAATAATATCATAATTACTACAGCCTAGTACTCATAGTTTTCCCAATTTGTCATTATTTGTTTCTTAATTTTTGTATAATTCTTTAAGCTTCATTGTGATTACTGAGAAAGGTAATGGTTCATCAGCAGAAAGTAGGTGCATAACAATCCTGCAGCCCCTTATGCAACAGATAAACTAAAACTTCATCTATATTATTAAGCAAAATAGACTATTTTAGAGTTCACACAAAGAGCAGGATCAAAATTATGCAGTGTCAAACTGCGCATCGTGAATAAACACAAAGTATTTTCTAATTAAAGACAACTCTTGACACTCCAGCTTGCTGCATTATTTTGAATAACAGTTTCTGGGGTCCTCCTACAGTAATGCAAATAGATACAATTGTACATAGGCTCAGGTTGCAGGTAACATTCAAATATTTTGTTATATAAACATTAATATTATGCACTAACAGCCATCCTGTCTCAATTCTGATTCTGACACAAGGGTATTATAACATATATACTGGTTCCTATTATCCAAATAACTGAGGTTTTTTCTTGATTCAGCTGGATAATCATCTTGAATCTTGCAACATGAAGGTCTCTTTTATTCCACAATACGGCAGAACTCAGCAGTCCATTTTTAGTTCATAATTAATCTGGTCTAGTCTAATTTTGCTTACATCAATGATAAGGATATGCTCAGTGGTTGGTTCAGAAACTAGACTGCAGTAGGCTTAGGAAATCTTCTTTATTGTAACATTTTGAATTTAGAAACAGAGAAAGCAAATGACACAATTGACAAATGTGGTTCTTGTCTTTGGTACTGCAAATTGCAGCTTCAAATCCCCTCTCATGCTTGTTCATAAACTAAGGCAGTAAACTGTAAAATTAAATGCAGATCTTAGAAATGGTGTTGTTAACTCACAAGAGCCTAAATGGAGTAGAAATTGTGTTAATGAAATTGAGTCTGCCCTCTCAGTTGGAAAGTAAAAGATTCCATGATACTATTTGAAGCAGAGCAGGGAGCTTTCCCCTGAGTCCAATATTTAACCCTCCAATGACATCGCTAAAACAGATCATCTGCAAAGTCTGAATTTAAAGCACAGTTGATGGATTTGCTATATTATCATGCCAAGAGAGTTTATTGCAAAGACTGTAGAATGACTGAATGGATAAATAACTACCTTAGTGTATAGGAATTTGACCCAAATCTAATCTAAGGGATTTTACAGAAGAAATTCATTCTATTGCACTTCTGTGGCTCAAAGAAATAGACTGTATATATTGAAGAGACTGGGCATGTGAAGGATCAACTCAAAATAGCTTGCAGGAATGTAGACGTTTTGAAAGGACAGGCCCTCTTCAAGATTCTTCAGTGGCCCTTGCAACTGCCAACCAAAGGGTAAGGTTTTGGAAAAAAAACTTCCTGTGGAGCCAATAGGATAAAACACTAATTTGGCCCCAACTGGAGTATTGTGTTCTATTCAGGCCACCACACTTTAGGAAAGTATGAAAGTTTTGGGGAGGGTACAGAAGAGATTTACTAGAATGGCTCCAGGGATGAGGGACTGCAGCTGCATGGATAGATTGGAGAAGCTGGGGTTGTTCTCTTTAGACCAGGTAAGGCTAAGAGGAGATTCAATAGAGGCATTGAAAATCATAACAGTTTAGGTAGAGTAAATAAAGAGAAACTGTTTACAATGATGTAATGATTGTAAATTAAACCATTTTTTACCGTTATGGGGATCATGTGACTGTATAGACCAATCAGCCCTAAGCATGAGGAATCTTAGGGGTGGAGCTTTTTAGCCTTGGTCTTGGAACAAGCATATCTCCTCCTAAGTCTGTTAATAAAGTTTACTGTTTCTTAAAAGAAACCCGTCCTGCACTTTCCAAGTTTGTTACAATTAACTTAAGTGTTGTTAATAAGAGGGCATAGACTTAAGGTGATTGGCAAAAGAAACAGAGGCGAAATGAAGAAAAACTTTGTTATTGGAGCAAGTGGTTAGGATTTGGAATGTACTGCCTATGAGGGTGATAGATATGGATTCAACAGTAGTTTTTAAAGTGCAGTTGTATAAATACTTGAAGGAGAAAAAGTTGCAGAGATATAAGGAAAGAGCAGGGGAGTGGGGCTAACTGGATTTCTCTTCAAAAGAGACTCGCTCGGCCAAATGGCCCCTTTCTGTATTGTACATGATTATGGAATGTGCTCCCTCAGGTCCACAGGCATTACAATTGCTCCTCCCCATCCTGTAGCCCATTTCAACACACTCCCCATGACATATCTAAGGTCCAACTGAAATTGATGTGTCCCTTTGGGCGAGCTGCTTGTGGAGATGTGACCAGCACAGGCAGCACCCCACAATTATTTGAATTAAGTCAAAAGGTCTAATTTCTATCAATCCTCAATCCTCTTGCTTTGAGCATGTGCTACCTTCACAGTGCTGCATTTGGGCTCGAAAACAGGCCCAGACTAATCTCTACTCCTAGCTATCAAACCAAAACTCCATGAAGGAAGAGTGAGTGACTGAAAGAACATCTGTTTCTAATCTTCAGGGTGTACAATAGTCAGGATTAAATCCAGGTGGTGAGTTTGATAAATGTTTAGAATGTGCCATCTTTAGTATCTAAAGAGGCAAAGTTTAACATTTGAGTCAGAGCGAAGGGCTTGAAGATAATAAGTATGAAGCAAAGCAGGCCAAATGGTTAACATATAGCAAACATTCCTTCAGCTATAAAGATGTGTGGGAAATGCATTCAAATTAAACCTGGAGCCTAAAGAGAATTGGCCTTAGGCCTTGTGGCTTAAAACTAAAGTGCTCATATTTAAATACAACCTAGAGAATTGTGTTTTACTTTTTTTAAAGAAAGATGTGGATTTAGAGGACAACTGACAACCAAGGTAAAATTGGTCAGAAATTTGAACCCTTTTTTTGAGACGTGGCCCAGAATTTCCTTGGAGGTGCTCCCACTCTGCTGCTGTATCTTTACTAGATATATGGCAGAATCCACATTTTCATTCATAGATGGTGGCAGAGCAGGAACAGCTTGAAAATGATGCCTCTATATTTCATGATCAAAGAGTATAAAATCTATAATTTAATAAGTGGGGAAGCAGTGGAGATGTTCAGAATGGAGGAGAGAAATTCAATACAAAAAAAAAGAAAAGCAGACAAGTGCACTGGTAAAATAGTAGGATTCAGGTGTGAATTTGAGCATGTAGTTATAATGAGGTAGAGGACATTTTGATCAGGGCTTTCATTTAGTCTTTCTATTGGATTATTAACTTGACAAAATTGGTCTTTGTTCTAAAATAAAACAGTGCCTGATCTTAAGATCTGTATTGTAAGGAGGGAGCTTTGGTGCTACAAAGAAGTAGCTGTCAAACGAACATGAATTTTAGCTCATCCTTTCCTTCCCTTCTTCAGTAATTAAGCAAATAAGAAATAGGAGCAGGAATAGTCCATACAGCCTCTTGAGCTGCTCTGTCTATCAATATCTTCAAGGCTGAACTTCTATACATCAACTCCACTTTTCTGCAGTATTCCCCTATTTCTTGGTTCCCTTAGTGACCAAAAAATCTATCAGTCTCTGTCTTATACTTTCTGTATATGCTCAACAACTGAGTATCCACAGAAAACTGGAGTAGAGAATTCCAAATATTCACAATCATCTGACTGAATAAATCTTTCCTCATTTTAGCCCTAATTGGTGGACCCCTTATTACGAGGCTATGACCCGTGGACAATCCTGCCGGAAGAAACAGTCTCTCAGTGTTGACCCTACCCAGTCCTCTAAGAACTGCCTGCTCCACCATTCAACAAGATCATGCCTGATTTGACTGTGATCTCAACCCCACATTTCGCCTGACCCCAATAATCCTTGACTCCATTGTTATTCAAGAATCTATCTACTTCTGCCTTAAAAATATTCAATGACCCTGCCCCACCGCTCTCTGGGGAAGGGAGTTCCACAGACCCATGACCCTCAGAGAAAAAAATTCTTCTCATCTCTGTCTAAAATGAGAGATCCCTTATTTTTAAACTGTGTTCTTGTCTCTCCCACAGAATCCGCCCTGTGAAGTCCCCTCAGGATCTTATATATTTCAGTAAGGTCACTTCTCAATGTTCTAAGCTCTAACGGATACAGACCCAACCTGTCCAACCTTTCCTTATAAGATAAATCCCCATCCCAGATATCATTTGAGTGAACCTTCCCTGAATTGTCAATGGAAAGGGCTAAATTCAAAATATTCTTGAAAAAAAAAGTTGTTCAAATCCATACTTTCTTTGAGCGAGCTCACAAGAACTATTTTATAAATGTTTTAGTAATACAAATTATATTTTGCAGCATTTATGGTGTTTTCCTAACACTGCCTAAAAAAAAACTAATTTTGTATTAGTGATTTATCATGTGCTGGTTACTCATGTGTCAACACTGATTTTGTTATGTCTTATATTCAGAAATAAGTCACTATTTGTCTGCTGTCAAAAGCCAATCCCCAAAGGATCTGGTGGCACTGCTACAATTACTTACAACTATTTTTGTAAAAACAAAATGATATATTCTTCAAGAAAAATAAGTGACATACATCACCATTTTAATGGAACCACTGGGGCCTGTGGAGTCTCACATTCCTTTCAAGGGCCTTTTCAGGTTTATCGCTGGCACAACAGGTCGGTGCATGCTTCCACTAGCTCCGTCCTAAAATGGCAACTTGAGTCCTATGCACAACAAAAAAAATCCACTTTGTACATTGGAAAGGGCTCATTGCCTGAAACAGGCACACATTTTGTCTATCCTGCCAGGAAGCCCCTGTTAAAGTGCCAGCAAGCAAAGCAGTTGTGTTAATGGGTCAGTAAGTCTACCAACCCCATTTGGAAGCTGTTAAAATCAACTCCAATGAGTCAAGGGGCTGTGAATAAGTACTTCTCATGCTAAATGAACAATGGTCACATGTCTGCATATCAGGAGGAGAATGATGCTCCAAAGGAATGTATCCTTTTCATGACATGGAATAAATTCAGATTATACATGAAGGAATGCAGCTCCTATGCAAAAAAAAAGCTTTCACAAACAATAATAGTGACTGCTTCAAAATGGTGAAATATTGATAGCATAAGTAAGTTTTGGGGAAACTTTTGGCTAAATATTCTAAGCAAAGTTATTTCTTCCAAGCATTACCCTTAGAAATTTTCAGCTCATCCTTCCCTTCCCTTCTTCAGTAATTAAGCACCTAAGAAATAGGATCAGTAGTAGGCCATACAGCCTCTTGAGCTGCTCCGTCTATCAATATCACCAAGGCTGAACTTCTATACATCAACTCTACTTTCCTGCAGTATTCCCATATTTCTTGGCTCCCTTAGTGACCAAAAATCTATCATTCTCTGTCTTATACTTTCTGTATATGCTCAACAACTGAGCATCCACAGCAAACTGGAGTAGAGAATTCCAAAGATTCACAATCATCTGACTGAATAAATCTTTCCTCATTTTAGCCCTAATTGGTGGACCCCTTATCATGAGGCTAAGCCCCGTGGACAATCCTGCCGGAGGAAACAGTCTCTCAGTGTTGACCCTACCCAGTCCTCTAAGAATTTCATTTGTTTTATTTTTTGTTCATTTACAGGATGTGGGCATTGCTGGCTAGGCCCATCCCTAAATGCCCTTAGGAATAACTTCTTATTCTTCTAAAACCCAGAGAATATAGACACATTTTACATAATTTCTCCTCATAGGCCAACTTTCTCATCCCAAGAATCAATTTAACGAACCTTGGTTGTGCCCCGCGCCCCCACTGTGCCCCCCACCCCACCCCAACCCCCCACCACCACCCTAAAAAGGGACATATATCTTTCCTTAGGTAAGAAACCAAAACTGCATACTGTTATGACCTCCATTGAGACCAATAATTTTAAAGAGGAATTTGAACTTCTAATTATTAGCTGAAAGAAGCACACACAATAAAACTTCACACTTTAAAACTTTTATATTGCTGCAAAGAGAGACATGTTGCCAAAACCTTTTATCTTGCACTCATCAGGACAGATGCAAGAATGCCAAATTTTAAACAATCATGACAATTTATCCTCCATGAGAACAGGGTGCTGATTGATTGGCAGTCAACTCTGATTGGCCGAGTCCATAAAGTGGCTCATCTATGCTTGCTAGAAGCGACATATAATCGTACACAGGGACCTGTTCTCTGCAAACAAAAGGAACATGTTCAAGCCTTGCACCTTTTTTAAATTACCCGGGAGCCTAGGGAGCCTATAGTTCCCTCTTTGTTTTCTCCATGGCAATGCCTTAGCCAATCAGAGTCTGGAAAGGTGAGTCCAAAGAAAGCATGAGTCCCGGTCAGCAGTCATCAGAGTGCAAAAGAGAGGGGTGTCCTGAGGGCGCATAGAATTCTCATGATCATTAGAGAGATGGCAGGTGTCAGAACCCCAGTGATGTTGGACAGGAGGCTGAAGTGCAGAGTGTGGCGGCATATGCGATTGAACAGCTACTCATGGTGAGGGAGAGAGGTATTGTCCTAACTGCATCTTTATTCACCATGCAGACCAAACAGGAGTTGAATGCCAGGGAGAATGAGACAGTGCCCCTGAATGGTGGGTTGACCCAGCTCAGGTCACTGATGCACTTTGAGGAGCTGGCCCTTGATGTAGTCAGAGTGTAAAACCACAGAGCCACTGGGGACAGAGAAATTGGGGCCCACCATAGACAGGGTGAAAACATTTCAGCATCTCTAGGTTCAGGAGATATATGGCAATATTCCCTGTGAAACAAGCCAAAGCATGAGATAACAGGTCATGGTTTTTAGCAGCGTGAGCATCTGTTGACTGTCTTGGTCACCCATCACTATCTTCTCTTATACCATAGGGCCAGTCACAGAGGGGAAGGATTCCACACCAAGACAATGTTCCTGAGAAGTCAGAGGAGGAAGATACCTCTGGGGCCTGCCCCATCACATTTTTCCCCACACTCTGCAGCAGCCACAGATACTCACAACTTTGGTGGGCCCTTGGGCATTATGCAAGAGAGTGGCACAGAGTGAAGTGCACATCACTTCAGAGCTGGAGGATTCAGGGGAGCTAGTGTCGACTGTGGCCAGCTCCCTTGGAAAATGGAGGACAGGAAGAGTTCTGTTCAGCAGGGGAAGAGGTGCAGAGTTCAGGGAGTGACGAAACAGGTGGATCCATCTGGAGAGCTAGCATGAGATATCTGCCCATATATTGAGTTACCAGGGGAACTGCAGGGTCGTGGGATGAGAATGGAGGATGAGATTGGATGAGAATCTTGTGCTTCAAAATGTCTCCGTTTTATGTTGTCGATTTGTAGCAGAATAAGAATTGAGGGTTGGCAGAGCAATGCAGTTTGCTGATGGAGATTGTGTAAGGTTGAGAGTCTGCAACCTTCCTGTCCCTCTGTCCTTGCTCCTTCACAATGCCCCCAACCACTGCCCAAGGATCTGCCTCTGCTCCAACAGATGCTGTTCCTCATCATTGGTCAAAGCAAGCTCAGAAAAGCTTGATGCCATTTCCTTTAATGCCCTTCGTTCATTGACAATGGAATGCGGAGTCTTCCTGGAATGGCCAACCCTCTTCCCAACCCTGTCATGAACCCATGAGGCCCATTAGCAGAAGGATCCATTCATATGACTCCCCCAAATCCCCAACTTCCCCACACCAGCCCTAGCAAAATGCCTTTGACAAAAGCGCAGAGTAACGAAAGATAATTTTTCTCCCTGAACACAATTGGTTGCCTTTGAATGAGAGTCTTCTCTGAGCCATTCCTCTTCAGTGTTGTCTCTTGCTTCTGTTCCGCTGTTCCAGTTTAGTCCTTGCTGTGCCTCCCCCTCCTCTCTCTTCCACCTGCTCCTCCTCCTTCTTCCTCCTCCTCGTCTTCTTCTTCTTCTTCTGTGGTTCTGATGGAAGAAAATCCAAAATTGGCCCTTTAACAAGCTGGCAACAAGCTTGTTAATGGACCTAAGTGGCTATTTGCATAGAGCACGCAGGCTGCTTCTTCCAGCTCCTGCCACTGCCTTTTAAATTCAGTGTGTGCCAGTTCCCTGCCCTGACGGACAAGTAAAAATCTCACCCAAAGGATGGAATCTTTTTCAATCAGTCCCTGCCAGGAAAGCAGGATGATTTTTGGGTCAGGAACTCGGTTTTCTAATTGGCAGTCTTTGCCGAAGGTTTTCCCCAGAGCAACGACATTAGCATCCTATCTCCACGCTCGCCTTCCTATAAGGAAGGATGGGAAGGATGACACTCTGGGTGGAATCTTCCGTGCCCACTGGCATCAGGTGTGTTTGGTGGTGTTAGCGGACAATATGGTGAGAAGGCCAAAAATTGATTTCATGACGTCGTGAAACCAGTTTGTAATCGTCCGCTCTGCCCGTCAATGGCGGACCACATTTCCCACCGTCGAGCATCAGGAACCTCATTGTAATACATCTGCATATCATTATAATCACCGAAACCATCTCCCCATGCTGGATCGTCTGAGCACATCAGCGTGCATTCACAACAGCATATATAAGGTGTGTACTTGGCGCGCTGCACTTCAAGGAGAACTTGGAGGTAAGTGCGCAAGTAACATTGCAGTGCTCACCAGGGTTGCCTGGTGGACTTCAAGGTTGAGGCATCATGCATTCAGGCGAGGGCACAGACAAGTTGCTTTTTCCCAGCTGGCTAACAGTTTGGCGCCGGGGCAAGGACTACACTATGGTTGATGGTAGTGCAGAAGCACATGTGGGGTTAGGGGGAGGGAAGCATCCACGCATCAGGGAAACCTTGTATAGAGTGACCATTCCTCTGCAGCTGAGATAGTTCAGATGCAACCACATTGATACAAATGGAGTTGGGCCTCTAGCTTATCTGCCCACTCAAGCAACGCAGAGGCATGGAACTGTTACCAAATGCTCCGGAGCTTTTCACGCCTCGGGCACAGACTGTAAACTAATGAGTGTATTAACGGACTGCAGAACAGTTGGATGGCTGGACAGGTTCTACAAACTCCTTGCTAAAGTTGGCCATGGAGCAGTCACTGTTGGAGGCCCTTTGTAATGTCATCATTCAGTTTTGGACCAGTCTGCCCCATGGTTCAACCTAACTGTGCGACCTTGCAGTGTGGGTTCAGAGAATGCCTGCTCCTGAACTGACAGCACTGCAAGTAGACCAATAGACAAAGCTGCCACCAATCAGTCAGGTAGAATGGGGCAGAGGTGAGTGGGGTGTCAGGCAGCCATGCAATGCAATAAATTCTAGCCATCCAAGTGGTGGCCAGCACTCTCCGGGATGCGTTAAGGGGCCTTCAGACTTAACCAAGAAAGGTTCTCAGAACACCCTAGCTAACCCACATGTGTCTCTCTTTCACCCTGCAGGAGGAGTACATCAGGAGCATGCAGATGGGTGAACTAGTTGTATGTCTCTTGGCGTACAGAGAGTGGAGACGAAGGAGAAGAGATCGATGGAGGCACCTGGCTACACAAAGGGAGGGGAGCATCCTGAGGAAGAAGGAGCGGCTGAGGCTCCCGCACACGCCACTGAAGAACCACAGCAAGCTGTCACTGTTTGGCTAGACCCAGGGTCTATAGATGCTGCCTTTCATTCCTGTAGATGACTGAGAACAAGTGTTGCCGAAAACTGCGTGTGTCTAGGTGTTGGTATATCTGCCAGCTGCTGCAGGATTTAGCGCCGAGAACATGGAGGGCATCCACTTCCAATGGCTATGAAAGTGGCCATGGCACTTAATTTTACACCTCATTTCAGGGCTCCACAGGTAACCTCTGTAGGATATCACAAGCCTCCACCCAAAAATGCATCCTTGAGCTCACAGATGCCATCTTCGCAAAGGCACACAATTCTGCGCATTTTGCCTGAAACCTGGAAAGCCAGGATGCAAGAGCATTGGGATTTGCCCAGATCTCAGGTTTCCCACAGGTGCAGGGTGCCATCGGCTGTACTCACGTGGCGCTCAGGTCTCCATCACAACAAGCGATCAACTATGTCAATTGCAAGGGCTTCTGTTCACTGAACGTGCAGCTGGTGTATGACAACCACAAATGCATCCTGCAGGTCGGCACATGGTTTCTAGGGAGTGTCCATGACTCCTACATTCTTAGTTGGTTTCAGATCTCTGACGTCTTCCAGGGTCCACAGAGGCTGCAAGGTTTGCTCCTCAGGGACAAGGGCCACCCACAGAGGACATAGCTGATGATACCCATGCAGCAGCCTCAGACTGCAGCAGAGAGAAGGTACAACGAGGCTCATGCTGCAACTCACAGTTTGGTGGAGCAAACCATTGGGATGCTGAAAATGAGGTTCCGGTGCCTGGACTGGTCTGGTGGAGCCCTGCAATATAATCCACAGAGGGTGTCACCCATCGCCATCGCCTGCTGGGGCCCTTTACAACCTGGCACTGCAAAGGAGACAAGCTGGCTGAGGAGGTGATAGAGGAGCTGGAGGTCACCACCAGTGAGGAGAATGTTGACAGGTATGAGGGTGAAGAGGTCCTTGATGGTAATGATGATGATGGGGATGAGGCCATAACACTGGCCAGACGAGGCAGGTGCGCTTGGGAAGCCCTCCTAGTTGCTAGATTTGTGGAGGATGATGACAACATGCAGTGAGGAGACACCATATCTCCTCACATTGTATCTGTGAATGTTTGGCTGCAATCTGGCTGATGGCAGCGCACATACCCTCTGTGTTAATGCTCCTGTCATGGAGACAGAGTGGAGGCCCTAATAGTCACTCGATCACAGGAGGATGATGATGACATGTAGTGGAGGACACTCCATAGAACTTCACATAGCCTCTGAGAATGTCTGACTCCTGTCTGGCCGAGGGCAACTCGCTTGTGCTCCGTGATCAAGGTCATATCATACAAATGCAGCTGTGAAACTTTAAATTCACCTGACCCCCTTCAGGAACACAGTATCAGTGGTCACAGATGCTGCTGAGTTGGGGGTCAGCCCCACCCTAAAGGTGCTGAGAGCACACAGGGAGAATGACGGAACTCAGTGACACATGCCCACGACATTCTGACAGCAATGACCAGCACCATCAAGGTGCAACCATCACTCGTGTGTCTAGGGAGTTGAAGCCAGACCATCACTTTGGTCTGAAGGCTGAACAAAGCACACGGAAGAGGCTCTGGACTGAGACACCTGCCTTTATCTTGTGCAGGAACCAAGTTTCACATCTGAATGACATGAACACTATTCATCAGAACAAGGAGCCATAGGCCGGGAGACATTCTTGGGAATCTATTTATAATAGTGAACATTATGTACAAGTGATCAACACCCATCCCCAGGCTGTGCAACTACATCCTTCTTAACATTCCTAACCCTGCTGCTATGTCTTGGTGCTCCCCCAACATCCACAGCAGAGGTGGAGACAGCCTGCTGACTACTACACCTAGTCTGTGATGACATTGATGGGAGTTCTCTGGACGGCTGAGACCTGGAGGTCCCCAGCCTACTTTCAGGGTCCTGCTGTGTGGTAGGAGCACCTTCCTTGGTCTGTGGAGCTGGAGCTGCTGGGATCACAGGAAGGGGGAATTGGATAGGCCAGACACTACCGGAGTCACTTGGGTGGCTGGCCCCAGTGTGTGCACTTTCTGATCCTCCTCCCTATGGGTGCCCGAGGGCCCCTTGCAGATTCCTTGAGGAGAAGGGGTAGATTGAGCTTCCTTGCACCCTTCTCGCATACACACAGTTGGAGGCCAACGGTGGCATCAGCGATGGAGTTCAGCCCGTGAAGCTGTGATGGCAGCTGCCATCCTACCAGTGTTGACCTCAGTGCATTGGCATGACGGCGCTATCACCTCGGACTGAAGGCAGACGGACTACTCCATCATGCCTTGCAATCTGAGGAGTGCAGCGGACATCACTTCCTGATGTTCCCGAGTTTGCCTTTGCAGCTCCAGCAACTGTGACATGACCGAATCCAGAGGCTCATCATCTGACTCAGACTCAGCAACGTTCTGGCCTCCAGCAGTCCCCCGAGTGCTGGAAACCTGGGAAGACCCTGCCGCCATCTGCTGTGGATCAGACAGTGCAACGTGCTCACCAGATTGTGATCCCGAGGCTATTCTAAAGCTAGGTCCCACTGAGGTCTGTGTCTCCACACTGGTGGAGGGTGTGGGTGAGCGCTGTGACAGGGTTTCAAGGAGGGTGCCTCCAGATTCCTCTTCAGAGGTTTCTTTGGGGCTTGAGGAGGCCTTGGGTCGTGGGCTCCATTGGTTGTTTCCAGATGTGCCTGCAAAGCAAGGAGAGTTAATTAATGCATGGCAGGGGACTGCGGAACAGGACACACCACTCACAGAATAGTTATCTGCTGGATGTTGCACTGCTGGATCCTCACCTGGTAGAGCATCGCCAACCTCAATGTCAGCACAGGACCAGTCCAAATCCTCACCAGGCAGCTGGAGGGCTCTATTTTCAATGTCTGTGAGGACCTTAATTTCAAGTATTCCTCCACTGTTGTTGTGTGCCAGCTTGTCCTGCATGAATAGAGATGGAGAGAGTGTAAGCAGGATGCCTGCCAGGCCAGATGGTAAGTATGCCTGTGATATGTCGGTGATGAGTGGTCACATAGATGGGATGAGAACAATGAAGGTGTGTGTGAGAGGGTGTGAATGGTGATGTCCCTTGAACTGGCAGTGAGTGAGGGCCCTGAGGATGTGTGATGGGTTTCTGCGTGTGTGAGTGAGTTGAGAGTGTTGAGAAGTGTGACTTACCCCGGTGGAATGGAGGAGATCACTCAACGTCTTTCGGCACTGGGTGGCTGTCCTCTTTTGTAGGATGTTGGCGCTGACCACCGCCTTGCATGCTGAATTGGTGATGTTGCTGCCCCTCTTGCAGCCAGAGCTGGGGTAAAGGACATCATGGCGGACCTCCACTGTGTCCAAAAGGCACTCGGGGGACACATCATTAAACCGAGAATGCTGCAATCTTCTTGCCTTCTTCTTGCCATGTCTTCTCTGCAGCAGTCCTTGTGTGGAAGCACTAAGAGGTGTTCATGCAGCTGCACTTGAAATATGGTGCCCAGCATGATGAAACGGTGAGGTGATGGTGTGGGGGCCGAATGAGAGCCCATCCGCTATCAAAATGACATTTTTCCCAGGAATGCATTATTAATGAGGTGTTATTGGGGTGGTATGGCAAGAAAAGCCGCCATTGCGGCCGGTGGGTAAAAAAAATGTCCTTTTCCAACCCACCACTGCACTAGTGCGAATCTGAGATGATTCCGCCCACTGGACCTGGAAGGGTTTTTCTAAGGACCTTAGGAGGAAAAGTCAGGTGAGTGGCATAACACTTTCAGGTGCCAAGCCTCACAGTCTGACCTTCCCAGCATTCCCCTGCTCGGCATACCTCAGGACAACACACCTTGCAGCTCCACTCATTCCTCTCTCTCTCTCTCTAGGCACCTCACCCCAAGTCCCCACCTGAGCAACCAACACTCACACTCATTCTTGGCCTGTTGCCTTTTGTCCCCATCCCTCAATAGTAACCCCGCAGAACTGTTGTCCTTCCCCCCTCTTCATACAAGTCTTAATGAACCTCATTCCTCTCTGCTTAGTCTCCTTGCAGGAGAAGAGAGCACACAACTTGGCAAGAGACAGGGACTCAGGGAGGGGTGGTTGGTGAGGTGGAGGGGGGGGTTGGTGTGTGGGTGAGCCTCCAGTGACAGGCACCTTATCAGCCATTGGTAACACATGCCCACCTGCTCCATGGAGAAGGTGGTCTTGTTCCAGGAGGCTGTAGATGTCACCAGTGACTTGCTCTGAGACACTTGTGCTCAGATATGTTGAGGGAGTTGATCCTCTACCTGTAGACTCTGTGTTGGGGGTTTCAGTGTTCAACCTACCTGCCTGGCAGAGAGGCTTGCTGTTGAGGAGAAGGCAGCTGGCGACGCTATAAAAGCTCTTGGATTTTGGTTTTATACTCCTTGCTTGTTTACTCTCATATTCAGTTTTCTTCCTCTTTATTACTTTCTAGAGCATCCTTTAATAAGCTTTTGTAATCATTTAAAATGCATGGGAGCAATATTAGTCTGACGAACATCCTAACTCAATGATGATTACAAAATCTTTCACTGATTATAGAATTCAAATTCAACAGTTTGATGCAATGGCTCATATTTTAAAGAAATACTGATAGTTTAATTTCTCTGAAATCTAATACATCTTGTGTTTCCTGGGCAGGAACTGTGAACTAAGAAAAGCCAAGAATGATAAATTGTGGTCAAGTCTGGTACAGCACAAAGCTAACGACTTTCATCATAACATTAGTGAAATGTATTTCCCTTCAAATATATACATATTAAAGGCCATATAGTATTCTACAGGAGAGAGGGGGGACAGCATGAGTAAAGTAAATTAAGAAGTTCCTATTGCTGTAGTACTGACTTGCTATTACCCAAAATAACAACAGGCCACAAATTTATGGCGTTCTTTTGAGCTTTATCAAGCCAAGAGGAAGTCTGTGTTCAGGAATGAAGCATTTTTCTAAACACCCCACCACTTACATGTCTCTTGGGTTCCCAGAGGCTCCCTCATGCTCCCAATATTGCCTTCCTGTCTGCTGTCCAGCTGCCACTTCCCAGCCGGAGACTGAGCAAGGCAGAGATTTTAACTTGGCCTCGCCATACCAAGATCAGGACGATTTGGCACCCAACTTACTGTCCACCCGCCTAACTGTTACCTCAGGTTAAAATGAAATGTGTCTGAAGTGAACATTGTGGTAAATCACTTTGTGATAGCATTGGATTGGGTTTTTTTGCAGCGTGAAAGGTAAGTTGAGACCACTGCTGCCAAATTCATACATTCACTGCTCCAGCTGTTAGGCCTTTTAAAAAAACTGGAAAATTTCCATTGATGTTGCTGAAGGACAGTTAGATAAACCTCTTAATAATAATAGGAGTATTACCAGCAGAGGGATAATCAAAGGCTTATAAGAAGTAACTGCAATATTTACAGGAAGTGTGCACAGAATACCAGCCTTTTAACAAATTTTATTCATGATAAGTCAAAGAATACGTAACCCATGTCCCATCTTCCTGTTTCTGGTGCTCTCTCTCTCATTCTCTGTATTTTCCTATTTTTTTCTATTTTTTTTCCCCTGATTTCTTTCGTGTCTTTACATTTTTGCCTTTTTTTAGTTTATTCGTGTGCTCCGTCCCTGTTTTGTTGTTCTGGGCATGACCCAGAGGTCACTTGCTGAAAGCGGGTAACTGGAATCAGCTGGAAAACCATCTTTGCAAGTGCCCCATGACCCAGAGATGATGGGCGGAAGAATGTAGGTTCATGATGAAGGAAGGATTAAGCCTTATTCATGGGACCTTTTCTGGCCCGATGCCCTTTACTGCTGTAGGAAACTCACTGCTGCTTTGTGCTCCGGTGGCCCACTAGGGTCCCAATGTTGTAATCAATATCTGGCATGCACAGGTTAAAAATTTAGCAGCTGGTGGCTTTGCCAGAAAAGATCCCATGAATAAGGCTTAATCCTTCCTTCATCATGAACCTACATTCTTCCGCCCATCATCTCTAGGTCATGGGGCACTCGCAAAGATGGTCTACCAGCTGATTCAGGAGCTAGTTCAGGTACAAACCAATTCCCATAAGGACAATAGATAAGGAAATCCAAAACTCAAGCTCCTGGGATGACAAAGAAAATGGTGGTTAAAATAAAACAGGGAAAAGGAAGACTGTGCCAAATGACAGATGCAGAATACAACAGAAAACTAGGCAGAATTGACTGAGAGTGCAGGGAGAAACTGGAAAGGAAAAAGAGAGAGTGTGAGAAAAGATTAATGGGTAACATAAAATGGAACCTAAAAATCTTTAATCAGTATGTCAAAAGTAAAAGGATGTTAAAGGAATGGTGCGGCTGCATTAGGACAAAAACAATAAATCTTCTTGGGGAGCAAAACTGAGAGAATGAATGAACTCTTTACATCTGTTTTGACAAAAGAAGAGTATAGGTTAGCGTTGCTGAAGAGGAGGAAGGAATAGAGATATTGGATATGATTAAAACAATTAGAAAGGAGGATTTAGCTTGATGTTCAACACTCAAGGTTAGCAATTCCCTCAAACAGATGGGAAGCTAGGGTGCAGGTTACAAAAGCTCTGATCACAATCTTTCAATCCTCCTTGTATATGGGAGTGGGTGGCAGAGGACTGGAAAATTGCAAATGCTACTCTCCTGTTCAAAAAAGGGGAGATGAATATATCTGGTTACTACAATCTAATGTTACTGAGCGGAAATCTTCTAGAGTCCATTGTCAACAACAAAATTAATTTTCACTTAATATGGGACAGGCAGCACAGATTTATTGAAGAAAAATCATGCCTGACCAACCTAACTGATTTTTTTTAAATGAAGTAATAGAGAGGGTTGATGAAGATAGTGCAGTAGATGCTGTACATATTGACTTTGGAAAGGCATTTGTTAAAGTATTGTTCAGAAAATAGAAGCACATGGTATTAAAGGGACAGTGGTAACGTAAGTAACCAATTAGTTGAAGGATAACAGGCAGGGAATAATAGTGAATGGATATTTTTCTGATGGAGGGAAGTGTGTAGTGGGTTCCAGGGTCAGTATTAGCACCATTGCTTTTTTTGTTATATTAAAATGACCTGGATTTGGGCCTAGGGGGGGCAATTTTGAAATTTGTGAATTATCTAAAATTTGGTAACACATTAAGTAGAGAACAAGATAGCAGATTTCAGGAGGACTGGTGGAATGCGCAGACACATGGCTGTAGTAGATATAGTTTGAATAAATGAAGCACTGTCACTTTAATAATCTTCCTGTGTTGTAAGATTGCATGATCTGTGTAAACCAATGGATGAGCCATGCGGGAACCTCTAGGAAACAGACTCCTTTAGTTATAGAGTTTGATGCACATGTGTAGTTGCTGCTGCTGTCTTGTAAATAAAGTTAAATTTGTCCACCAAGAAAAGTTGCCTGGAAAATCAATTCTATAACAATCTAGCGATAAGGATAAATCAGATCCGGTACTGTCCCTTACCCAGCGATTGTGAGTATCTAAGTTCATTAAAAAGAAAGGATGATATACTTATCCAAGATGCCACAGTTTGGCAGAATCGATCCCTTTGAACCAGCCACAGATGACGGGTCTCAATATGTAGAACGTCTTGCATTTTACTTTCAAGCCAACAATATCACAGGGGCGGGGGAAGAGGAGAGCGATTCTCCTGAGTAATTGTGGGAGCAAGACCTACAGTTTAATTCAAGTTTGATGGCCCATAGTGCCCCAGATTCTAAGATTTTCAGTGAATTCGTAGACCTCATTAAGGGACATTTTCAACCCAAGGCCTCAGTCACAATGCAGAGGTTAGGTTCAATTCACATACCTGCATGGCAAAATTAAAACAACAAATAGAATATTTGTGATTTCGGTGAAACCTTGAATCACATGCTCAGGGATTGTTTGCTATGTGGCATGCAGGAGGATGCTATTCAGCAAAGATTGCTGGCTGAAGTGGATCTTGATTTTAAAAAAGCTTTAGAAATAGTGCTTGCGATGGAAAGTGCTGTAAGGGATTCAAAAGCGATTCAAGGGGCGCAAACTGGCACCGTTCTCCTAGTTGGGTGGGAACAGTCAGCTGAAAGTGGTGCGAAAAGCTGGGACTCCACCACAAAGTGGAAAACAGCCCCGTTAGCCAAAAATTGAGAGGAAACAGCTTAGCAGCAAAGTTGAAAATTAATTTTTATCGACGTTGGAACAATCATATTCCTAATGTTTGGCAATCTAAAAAAAGTGTTATTTTTGTTACAGAAGTGGACACATATTGAAATATTGCAAAGCGAAATTTAAACAGGCTTAGTGTAGAAGAGCCAGAAACAACCAATTCTGACATTCAACATGAAAGTTGGGAAGACAGAGCCCAATTATTGTCACAGTGCAAGTGAATGGTAAACCATTAAAAATGGAAGTAGACACTTCTATCACTATAGACACCAATCGGTACAGCTACCAGTGATGGTGGTAGAAGGTGAAGGATCAAGCCTCCTAGATCATGATTGGTTGAAAGAGATTAAATTAAACTGGTCCGAAATCTTCCAGTTGTGAGCAGTGGGACTGCCAGAGCTGCTAAAACAAATGACACCATCTTTAAGGATGAACCAGGAAAAATCCAATGCCTACAGGCCAGGATTGATGTGGACCCTCACTTCTTGAAAGCAAGACCGGTGCCATACACCCGAGAAAGAAGGTTGATGCTGAGTTGAACCAGTTAGAGGCTGGGTGCCATAAAAGCGGTTCAGTTCTCAGAGTGGGCAGCACCCATAGTTCCTATCCTTAAACCAGACCAGACCATCTGGATCTGTGGGGACTATATACTAATGGTCAACAAAGCAGCCAAACTGGACAGGTACTCTATTCCCAAGACTGAAGACCTCTATGCCAAAATAGCAGGAGGGACAACATATACAAGTGCCTCCTGAGAACTTGTGACCATAAATACCCACAAAGAGTTATATCAATATACACATCTACCCTTCGGTGTTTCCTTGACCTGTGCCATTTTTCAGAGGACGATAGAGAGCTTGCTACAAGGACTACCTCAAATTGTGGTCTACCTGGACGATGTACTGATAACTGGATTCACAGAAAAGGAGCACTTGGCTAATCTAGAGGAAGTCCTGAAACAACTTTTAGAAGCAGAAGTGTGCCTAAAGAAGGAAAACTGCACTTTTCAGGCAAATGAAGTCATTTCTTTGGGCTACCGGGTAGATGCCCAAGGGTTACACCCTGTTGAAGAGAAGGTTAACGCAATCAGAGAGGCACCCGCACCTAAGAATGTCTCTGAACTTAAAAAATTTTTAGAGATAGTGAATTATTATGGCTGATTTCTACCAAATTTATCAACAGTTCTAACCCCTTTACATTCACTGCTAAAGAAAAACCAGCATTGGGTGTGGGAGCTACCCCAAGATGAAGCTTTCATGAAAGTAAAACAGCATTCTTCAAATTTGTTGGTGCATTATGACCCGAAAAGGAATTGGTACTAACCTGCGATGCGTCCCCCTATGGAGTGGAGGCAGTACTATCTCACAGGGTGGACGACAGTACAGAGAGGCCGATAAGCTACGTATCCAGAGCAATGGATCACAGCTGAAAAAGGATATTGTCAGAGTGAAAAGGAAGGTCTGTCGATTTATTTTTTGTTTAAAAGAAAAATTCCACCAATACATGCATGGGTGACATTTCATGATAGTATCAACCCATAAACCACTTTTGGGTCTATTTAGCGAGCAAAAGGCCATACCTCCCATAACTTCTGCACAAATACAAAGATGGGCCCTAATTTTGGTGGCATATGAATATACCTTTGTATGTAGACCCGGGATTCATATAACAAAAGCCAATGCCCTAAGTCGCCTTCCTTTGCAAGAGAACAATGACCATGTCCCAATTCCCCAAGTGTTCATATTAGTGATAATTTCCTGGATTCCTCACCTGCCTGTGCCAGGCAGATAAGAAACTGGATGAATCATGGTCCTGTCCTGTCTCGAGTGAGAGACCAAGTATTACATGGTTGGTCCCAGGAACCAGATTCTGATGAATTGAAGCCTTTTTCAACCGAAGAGACGAGTTGAACAATCAAGATGGTATTCTATTATGGAGTACACGAGTAGTAGTTCCTTCATCAGGAAAAGAACCGCTCTTAGTAGAGCTACATAGTGCCCACCCATGAACCTCATGAATGGAATCGATAGCGCAAAGTTATCTTTGGTGGCTGGGGATGGACAACGATTTTGAAAAGGTGGTAATGTCAACAGCTACAAAAGTTGTCGTGGGAGCCCCATTACACCCATGGAAGTGGCCTGGTAGACACTGGGTGGGATTGCACATAGATTACATTGGTCCTTTCCTTGGAACCATGTTTCTACTGATTATAGATGCTTATTCCAAGTGGTTAGACATTTATGAGGTAAAGTCGTCAACGTCAGGCACTACTATAGAAAAGCTACGTTAAAGCTTCACCATCCATGGATTGCCAGAGGTAATCATCTCAGATAATGGTACTGTGTTTACGAATGCTGAGTTTCAATGATTTGTCAGCATCAATGGTATCAACCACATGAAGACTGCACCGTACCATCTGTCATCTAATGGTCTGGCGGAAAGGGCAGTATAAATTGTTAAGGCGGGGATAAAAAGTTAATAGGTGAATCATTGGAAATTAGATTTGCTCGTTTCCTATTTCACTGCAGAACAACCCCCCACACTACGACAGGAGCAACATCTGCAGAATTACTGATGAGGTGCCGTCTTTGAACGACTAAGCCAATTTGGAGGGGAAGGTGGAGAAAAGTCAAGGGAACCAGAAAGTGACTTATGATTTGCATAGTCGTGAGTGACAATTTACTGTTGGAGAAGCAGT
Source organism: Carcharodon carcharias (assembly GCF_017639515.1). Taxonomy (NCBI): domain Eukaryota; kingdom Metazoa; phylum Chordata; class Chondrichthyes; order Lamniformes; family Lamnidae; genus Carcharodon; species Carcharodon carcharias. The sequence goes on along the minus strand of NC_054487.1, from coordinate 52,946,967 downwards.
ATGGTGGAGGACCAAAGTGGTTACCTGGTAAAGTAAGCTCTGTGACTGGGCTATTGTCGTACAATGTGGAAGTGGAGGGCCAGATCACCCGTAAGCGCATGGATCATTTAAGAAAATGATGTTCCACCTGTAACCATTACTGAACCTGTGGTTCTATTGAAGTTGCTCAATCAAAGACAGACATGGTCAATGTCTCTGTCGAAATGAAAGACACTCAAATGTATGTGCCTAATGAGGTACCTGATGTTAATGCGGTTCCAGAGAATGCGGTACCTGCAAAAGAACCTGAAATCGTGGAGCTACGACACTCCGCGTAGATCAGGAAACCACCTGAAAGACTGACCTTGTAATTTCTTGACCTGTGTAAGTATTGTAATGTCATGCGATAAATATCCTTATAAATACAAAATGTACAGAAAAGTTTAAGGGGGAGGAATGTAGTAATTATAATTTTGATAAATGTAGGACTGTAGCTTTAAGAATAATCCTGTGTTGTAAGATCATATGAACTGTGTAAACCAATGGGTTAGCAGCATGGGGAACCTCTAGAAAAGAGACTTCTTTAGTTTTAGAGTTGATGCATGCGTGTAGTTGCTGCTGCTGTCTTGTAAATAAAGTTAAATGCATCCATCAAGAAAAGCTGCCTAGAAAATCAACTCTATATCAATGGCAGGTACAGTTTATTACAGATAAATGATGTACTTTAATAAATATGTACTTTGGGACAAACAACATGGAAAGGCAGTATAATCTAATTTGTACTGTTTTGAGGTGGGTGCAAGGGCAGAGGAACATAGGAGTCACATATTCACAAATCCTGAAGGTGGCAGGGCTATATCACCAGGCAGTTAAGAAATAACTTATAACACTTGGTTTATTTGTAAATAAGGAGATAAAATCATGCGAAACCTTTACAAATCAGTGGTTAGGCCTCAAATGGTTTATTGTGTACAAGTCTGGGCAACACACTTTAGGAAGGATGTCTTGGAGGAGATACAGAGCATGTTTACTATGATGATACAAGATGTGGAAAGATTGGAGAGCCAGAAACTGTTCTAATTAGACCAGAGAAAGTTAAGAGGGGATAAAATAGAGGTATTCAAAATTATGAGGAGCTTTGATAGTCCAAGTAGGAAGAAAATATTTCCTCTGGCAAATGGGTCAGTACTCAGAGATCATAGATTTAAAATAATCGACGAAAGAACAAGAGAAGAAATGAGGAGAAATTATTTCACACAGTGAGTTGTTGACATCTGGCGTGCACTGCCTGAAACTGTGGTGAAATCAGATTCCACAGGAACTTTCAAAAGGCAGTTCGACATGTACTTGAAGTGAACTAATTTAGGAGGTTATGGGGGAAAAGCTGGAGTGTTTGGATTGGGCATCTGTTTCAAAATGCCAACCCAAATGACCCCCTTCTGTGCTATAAGATTCTACGATTCCATCTGCTGATGGAGAGCAGTTTAAAAAGCAGTACCTGTCTGCTCCCATCGTTTCCAGTGTGCGTTGACTATCTTGGATGATTTTTAACCATCCACTTGCTTGGTTTTCACTAGGCTGGTAGGGTGAACATGACCATCCTGATATGTGACCTGAACCCACAACTGACTGAGAGGGAAGAATGTTATCAATTGATACCAAGCCATAAAATTTCAATATTTGCCTCAGAAGTGCATAACCTTAGCAATGCCCTCCCAGTTGAGGCGTGCACTATTTTGAAGGGCTGTTCTATCATCAATAAAGTTAGGTTTGAATCCCCTAATTTCTATTAGGCATTTGTTTAAATTATCTTTTTTCACCAGTAATAGATCATTTGATGCTACTGGACATAAGATTTTGAAATGCAGAACATATAATTAATTTCTAAAAATAGCAAAGGTCCCTTGCTGTTCAGATGAAAGAAGCAACATGCACTGCAGATTACAAAATTCTGGAAAATCACCCAAACCCCCCTTAAAAATTAAACCCTGTGACTCCAACATTTAGAGCCTTTTTCATATTTTAATTTACTTAAAACAAAGGAATGTTGGGTATATCTATTGCTTAAGTTACAAACCCATGTCCCAATTTAATCATTGTTGGGGAGGTTGTGTCAGCTCATTTGAAATTATTGGTCAGTTTTAATTAGTATTCTAGGTTACCACATGCATGTCAAATTCAGCAAACAGAAAACTAGGGTTGCATGAAATAATTTCCAGCTATTTGAGAAGGCCAAACAGGTTTTGTCACTTGTTTCTGAAATGTGTAAAGCCCAAAAACCATTCAAGCCAGTGGACTTGGTAAGAATGGTGTGCTTTAGTACAGAGTCCAAGCCTTATAGTGACCAAATTGTCAGGCCTCTATAGGTTCGTGACAGCAACAACACCACAATCGTTGCTGGGCCTTGGACACTACCCTGAGGAATTCCAGCAGCGATGTCCTGGGACTGAGCTGATTGACCTCCAACATGCACAACCATCTTCCTTTGTGCTAGGTATGACTCCAACCAGTGGAGAGTTTCCCCCAATATTTTTTATCTGTGTTAATAGCAGTAAGAGTCCATTAGGATGCTAAAAAAACTAGTGTGCAATCTGAATGTGAGATACCATCCCAATGGATTTATATCCTTTTGTCTCTCTATTGCCTGTGACTATCTAGGACCCACTTTAAGCCCTCTACTGTAAATTGCAAAGTATAAGTCAACCCAGTGTATAAGTCAACTCCATTTTTACAGCGTCAAAAATCATGTTTTTGCATATAATTGGCATATCAGCCACAACATGCTACACTCACATTAGTAGTCAGCCTCAATTTTTCTCCCCACAAATGCATGTTATTCAAAGGTCGACTTATACACTGACATCCATGGTAAATTAGCCAGCTTCTTCAAAGGTTTCACTGCTTATAAAATGGCCATTAAATAATAATATCACAATGTTTAGTTAGGTCATACTGAAATCTTATATAATTTGTTTTCAATACTAAGGATCATCCCAGTTTTGCTCTAAGTGAGGTGGGGGGTGTGAAAAACAATGATTTACCCAGCGGCCGCAATGGCGGATTTTTGTGTCGTATCATCCCATTCCCGGCAAGTCCCACCTCATTAATAATGCATCCATGGAAATAGGCCAGATGGCTGGCGGACAGGCTCTGATTTCCCGCCACACTGTGACCTCAGCGCTTCTTCGCCTGGGCGCCATATTTAAAGCGCACCAAAGTGCAGCCTACTTTATTTCTACAGATCACGACTGCTCCAGGTGACAGATGACCCCAAATTGAAGAAGCCAACAGCCCCCAAATTTAGTGATGCCCCTCTGTGACACCTGCTGGACACAGTGGAAGGCCGCCACCAAGTCCTCTATGCTGACTCTGGCCGCAGGAGGTCCACCAGAGTCACCAATCCAACCTGGGAGGCGATGGCAGCAGAGGTCAGCACCACTGGAGCACAGAGGAGATCAGCCATCCAGTGCAGGAAGGGGATGAATGCTGTCATCCATTCTGCCAGGGTAAGTCAACCACCTTATTACTCTCAACTTACACATTCACATATCACACATCCACAGGGATCTCACACTTCAAGGGACAACACCACTAACTCTCACACACACCTTCACATCTCCATCAGGCTCATATCCTCTCAAGCTCATGTCCTCATCCCATCCATGGCTCTGCTTACCACACAAACATTCTACGCATCTGTGATGTTCCAAATCAGACTCAAAGCATCAATGGACACCTCCCACCTTCGTAGAGCTGCTTCGTGGCAGAGCCATATCCATGAGGATCAAGCCAACATATGATGCACATGTTCCTCCAGGGTCTGGTAGCTGTCAGGCTCCAGCATATTCTTCTCCTCGGATGTCCACGATCTGAGCAAGGCCCTAAAGGTGATTGTGAAGGTGGATGTTATTTTTTAAAATATTTTTGGGAATATGACAGTATTCTCTAAAGAAGGCTGTGAGTGTGTGTGTGTAATTAAACTGGGGGAAGGTTAGTAAAGACTGCTTGTCTGTGACAGCAAAGAGATGAAAGATGAAGGTGCTAGATGCATGCATTTGGTAATGAGAGGCTATGGTGAAGTTGAATGTATGAATGAACAGGTTGAGTTTTAAACTTTGCATTAGGTGAGGGGTAAGGACTTGACTTTTCAGCTGTTAAATTTCAAAGGGAGTTTAGCAGTGCAACTTATAAAGGTTTCATAGGTAAACAAGGCAAGGTTATTAAATTTTATTTAACCCAAAAGTAAAGGCAATAGGAAAACATGAAAGATTTTTATATTTTGGATCATTTGAAGTAGCCATCGAGTTTCAAGCCAGAAAAATCTTTGTTTTCAGAGAGCACTCTGTTTCTGAACTTCTTTCAGTTTCCCACAGCAGAGTGGGTGAGAGTGAGAAGTCATGTGGTATACTTGTTAAAGTAGCAGCAGGCTTTGCCTTGGGTAATATTATTAGATTTTTATGGTTAAAAGTCTATAAGGGAGATATTGCCAAGTAGGTTTCTTGTGTGTTCTGACCAAGTAGGTTTTTTGGGCAATATTTTTTAACTGTATAATTTTAATCTTGTGTGCTTATTTTTTTTTCTTCTTGTTAATAATTCTTTCAATTTTGAAATCCTAAAAGTATTACTGGGATTCTATGCTCTTGGGTTGCTTTCAAAATACAAAAAAAAAGCTGTGATCAGTAAGACAAGTTTCCCTCTGGGACTTGGCTTGCTCAGTGAATAACATCGGCTGCCTTCATAACATGAGTCCTGACCTGTGCAAGTCTCACTTATCCAGACGTGTTCTGAGCCAGCATGTTTTCCCACTGGCGTAACAGTAAGTTGGGCGTGGGGGGATGCTTCCAGTTGGGCCTTACTTTGCATCCCATTATCAGGATGCAAATTGGGTTCATACCAGTTTCCAGCGGGATTCACGTTCACCATCACCCACTGTGATTTCACACTGGCATGAAACTGATTTCTGCCCCCACGCCAAATTGTATCCCCCCCCCCCACCCTCCATGACGCCTGTTGTCAACAGGACCCAGACGATTCCGCCTTAAACAACAAAACAACACTGAAAATGAATTAAACCAGTACGGTATTTTTATTTTCTCTGAGGGAAATTTCAAAATTACTATTTAATACAATTAAACACCAAGCAGGATTAATATATTTCATGTTATGAGCATAGTTTACTGCTTCTTATATAGAGACCTTTATAAGTGCTATCTTTGCATAAAGAATGATTTATTGAAACACTATATAAGTATCCTGATTTTATCTCTGTGTAAATAAATGAGTGAGTTAAATTGGGCCCAAAGTTATGACTTCATTTATACTGTGCTTTTGGTAAGGCATCTCATGGGCTGGACTCACTTGCCCTCTGCTGGCAATATCCTGTCACTCCTACGTTTACTGCACTGCTGATAATGAATTACTATAAAAGAATATCTGTTTAGAGGGAACAGTGGTAATATATCTAGGGACAAACTAATACTTCTGCACAGCAATCAAACATGGAATCTTCCTACCCTGTCTGGTTCAGAGGCAGTGGGAATGATTTTTTGCCTAGTAAACTCACAGAGTGGAATCCCTGCCCATTATTGAACCCACATGTTTTTCATTCCATTGATTTCTACAAAATTAAAATTGGACCAGTTCCATAATGACCAGCAAACCACTCTACCATATTATCACTCAAATTGTGAAGACAACCATTGTTAAGTTGCAACCAAATCAGGGAATATAGTTGAGTTGTAATCTAGTGAGAAGGTAGCTGGTACAATATGATATTTGTCTAGTGTCACGCTTCTAACATTTTGATTGTCTGACGTAAACCAATTGACATGAAGTCACAAGACATTCAGTCACCCTTATAAATAGGGAAAACAAAGCAGACAGTGTAAATGTTAAAAGCTATCACAACTACTGCAGTGAGTGATTCAGTTAATGTACTGGTGAAAATAATCATTATTAACCATTCTGTTCATCATGCTTCAAAAATAATCTCTTTAAGCTTCAAAATAATTTTCACGTTTATTTGCCTCCTCCGGCAGTATTTCTTAAATTTGTGTCCTGTACATTCCTAGATTGACATAATCATTATTTAGTTAGCATATAAGCGTAGAAAAATGAAAACATTACTGATGGTTTCTAACATTATAAGTATGCTTCTCATCTTTCACTGTTCAGACTGCTGCATCTCCAAGAATAAAATTTTACTTGTATTCATCCTTCCACTTGTTAATCCTCTAAATTGCCATTATAAAACATTCCTCATAGCCTGGTCTCTAGACTAAAATCTTCAAAACTTGATTTTGAATTCCCTTCAACCGAGGAGATGACTGATATGTTAGAAAGGAATACAAAATATTTCAAGAATGTTCTACAGAAGCCCTGGTGCATTATCTGAAAAAGGAGATATTTTGTGCTGGACTACAATTGTTCATCATATGCATAAATTATTTGAACTCAAGAACTGAGATGTGGTTGAGGGAGGGGCAGGATTGGCAGCTCAACATATAGAATCTTCAGGCGAGACAGGGGAGGGGGTAAAAGAGGAGGAGGCATTGCATTATTAGTTAAGGAGTCAGATACGGGAGTAAGGAGAGATGATTTCTTGGAGGGGGCATTGAATGAAGCTTTGTGGGTAGAGCTTAGGAATAAAAAAGGGGCAGCCACATTGTTAGGTGTATATTATAGACCCCCAGATAGTCAGCGGGAAATTGAGGAGCAAATATGTGCACAATTTGTGGAGGTATGTAAAAACAATAACAATAGGGTAATTATATTAGGTGATTTCAACTTTCCCAACATTAATTGGGATACACAGAGTGTTAAGGGCTTGGATGGAGCGGATTTCTTGAAATGTATGCAGGAGAACTTTTTAGGTCAATATGTAGAGGGTCCAATAAGGAATGGCGCAGTACTGAACCTAATTCTGGGGAATGAAGCTGGACAGGTGGCTAAGGTGGTGGTGGGGGAGTATTTTAGTGATAACGACTACAACGTGGTACAATTTAAGCTTGTTGTTGGCTAAGAAATAGACAAGTTGCATAAAAATGTTTTGGATTGGGTGAGTGTGGATTTTAGTAAAATAAGGCAGGATCTGGCCAAGGTAGACTGGGAACAGCTACTTATGGGGAAAACTACAGAGGAGCAGTGGGGGGCATTCAAAAATGAAATGGGGAGGGTACAGGCTCAACATGGAACAAGCCCAGAGAACCATGAATGACCAGGGATAGTCAGGATAAGATGAGAAAAGAAAAGAGAGGTTTTTAGCAGGTACAAGGGGAGTAAATCAGCGGAGGCATTAATGGAGTACAGAAAGTGCAGGGTGGAGCTTAAGAAAGCAATTAAAAAGCCAAAGAGGGGTTATGGGAAAGATCTAGCTGGTAAAAGTAGCGAAAACCCCAAGATATTTTATGAGAATATCAATGGGAAGAGGACACCAGGGAAAGAGTAGGGACCAAGGGGGCAATCTATAGGTGGAGCCAGAGGACAGCGCTAGAGTGTTGAACGAATACTTCACATCCATCTTCACCCAAGACAATGGGGATAAAGGTAACAAACTTGGGGAGAGAGACTGCGAGGTTCTTGAGCAAATTGATATAGAGATTGACAAGGTATTGGAGGTGTTGGCAGGCTTAAACGTGGACAAATCTCCAGGTCTGGATGATTTGTGTCCCAGACTGCTGAGGGAGGCAAGGGAGAAGATCGCAGGGGCTCTGACCCAAATTTTTAATCCCTCTCTGGCCACGGGGGAGTTGCCAGAGGACTGGAGAACAGCTAATGTGGTTCTGCTATTTAAGAAGGGTTGTAGAGATAAGCCAGCGAACTACAGGCCAGTGAATCTCACATCAGTGGTAGGGAAACTATTGGAGAAAATTCTGAAGGAGAGAATCTATCTCCACTTGGAGAGGCAAGGTTTGATCAGGAATAGTCAGCATGGCTTTGTCAGAGGGATGTCATGCCTAACAAATTTGATTGCATTTTTTGAGGAGGTGACCAGGTGTGTAGATGAGGGTAGTACAGTTGAATGTAGGTTACATGAATTTCAGCAAAGCCTTTGACGAGATCCCACATGGGAGACTTATAAAGAAGGCAAATGCACATGGGTTACAGGGTAATTTGATAAGGTGGATTCAGAATTGGTTTAGTTGTAGGAGACAGAGGCTCATGACAGAAGGATGCTTTAGTGACTGGAAGCCAGTGTCCAGTGGCATACCACAGGGTCCCCTATTATTTGTCATTTATATAAACGACATAGATGACTATGTGGGGGATAGGATTAGTAAGTTTGTGGATGATACAAAGATTGGCCGGGTGGTTAACATTGAGGTTGAGTGTCTTGGGCTACAGGAAGATATAGGTGAGATGGTCAAATGGGCAGATAAGTAGCAGATAAAATTTAAGCCTGAAAAGTGTGAGGTGATACACTTTAGAAGGAGTAATTTGACAAGGAAATATTGAATGAATGGCATGACACTAGGAAGTTCTGAGGAACAAAGGGACCTTGGCGTGTGTGTCCGTAGATCTCTGAAGGCAGAGGGGCATGTTAGTGTGGTGGTGAAAAGGCATATGGGACACTTGCCTTTATCAATCAAGGCATAGATTACAGAAGTAGGGAGGTCATGTTCTAGTTGTATAGAACCTTGGTGAGGCTAGAATACTGTGTGCAGTTCTGGTCGCCACATTATAGGAAGGATGTGATTGCATTGGAGGGGGTGCAGAGGAGATTCACCAAGATGTTGCCTGGGAAGAAACATTTAAGTTATGAAGAGAGGTTGGATAGACTTGGGTTGTTTTCTTTGGAGCAGAGAAGACTGAGGGGCAACCTGATCAAGGTGTACAAGATTATGAGGGGCATGGACAGGGTGGATAGGGAACAGCTGTTCCCCTTAGGTTTTGCTGAAGGATCAGTCGCGAGGTGACATATGTTCAAGGTGAGAGGCAGGAGGTTTAGGAGTGATGTGAGGATAAATGTTTTTACCCAGAGGGTGGTGATGGTCTGGAATGCGCTGCCTGGGAGGGTGGTGGAGGCACGTTGCCTCACATCCTTTAAAAAGTACCTGGATGAGCACTTGGCATGTCATAACATTCAAGGCTATGGGCCAAGTGCTGGTAAATGGGATTAGGTAGGTAGGTCAGGTGTTTCTCACATGTGGGTGCAGACTTGATGGGCTGAAGGGCCTCTTCTGCACTGTGTGATTCTGTGAACTGGAGGTAAGGGATTAGCGGCTTAAATTGGGCACACTGAGAGAATTTCAGAAACTAATGGCTTGTGCCTCAAACACACTTGCAAGATGTTTGACCCAACTGGACTATTTTTCAGACATGTGGGACAACTACCAACTTCAGCCTCTTGCACATGCTAATTTGTGGCTCAACACCTGAATAGGAGCCCTCTGGGAAATCCTCTGAAAAGGGTTGTCCATGAGCAGAGCAGGAACTGGGCCTGCTGCCCTCATATTTCCCAGTATGTTTGTGACCTCGCAAGTGGCCATCAACAAAAAGATATGCAATTTTTAAAAAAGTTTGATGTGGACCTAAGAAAAACAAGAGTGCCCCTTTTGGAGTTCTTCCCACAGCATTCCTGAGGGACTGCTGGATCGCTATTGCATCCTTGCCTTCATTTTTTTGAAATTGATCCTTTGGCAATATAAAAGCTGCATCAGGAGGAATGACATGATAACAAGCCAGTTGGTGAAGTCAAAACCAAAGCACAAAGATTTTCTTTACTAAGAGAGTTTATTGACTTTGTTCAGTCTCAAACCTCTCCTTCCACCACCCAGTGCCCCAGCTGTCCCCTATTTGTATGTGATCAAAGTGCTTAATTAAATGATGCCTTTCACCTGTGTATCCTGATATTATGAACAATATAATTAACATACTATTAACATGACAGGATCTGGCAGCTCATCCAAGTTATGGAACTGAGGCCCAAAGCCCAATCTTTGGGTGAGCTTTGGGTCTCCCAGTTTGGGTATGCACTGGTCTGCATGCCACTGGTTATGCACCCCAAAATAGCTATAACCAGTTCCTATCCCAAAGGGTGCAGCAGGGGAGTGAGGTACAGCTAATAATGTGAAAAACTTTCACCACAGGAAGTCATAAACATGTTTGCAGAGTGGAGGAAAAATGGCAAATAGAATTCAACATACTGAAGTGTGAGTTGGTTCATTTTGATAGGTGGAATATGAAGGCCAATTATTGCTTGTATGGTAAGTGACTAAATATGATGCCGGAACAGACATGTGGCTTCAGAGTGATGCACCTACCCTTTGTCTGATGAATCATAAGGAAGAGATTATACCAAAAAAAATCTAAGGAATCCAAATGATTAAATATAAATGATTACATGATATAAAAGTTATGCCAGGGATCCTACAAGAAACATTGGGAGAAATCGTCCGTGTCCGCTGGTGTCGGGAGTGCTCGGTGGCATGAGCGGACAATATAGCAAGAAGACCAAAAATTCATTTTACGACATTAAGAAACCAGTTTGCGATCATCCACTCAGCCCATTGATAGCGGGCCACATTTCCCATCATCGGACATCGGGAACCTCATTGCAATACATCGGCATATCGTTATAAGGCCAGCCCACTGGAATCAACCCCCATGCTGATTCATCTGCCCACGTCAGCATGTTTTACAACTGCTCATAAGTGACATTCACCTGGCGACTTGGAGGGTTTTTTTGCCTATGTTGCTTTGGGCAGCACTCGCAGTCATCAGTGCCAGGCTTCGCAGACAGCACCTCAGCACTTTTAGGGGGCCTCATGGACAGGTCTCAACTTACCAGACCAGTCATAAAGCGGGGGTTTGTACGACTGCAAAGCTAGCGCTTGCTTGGGGAAGGGGAAGAAATGGCCTCAAGCAAGGGAAGATTATTTGCAGCAGGATGAGGGTTGTACTGAGGAAGGAGGGGTATCCCAGGGTTTGTGTGAGGGCAAAAGTTGATCTTTGCAAATAGCTTCAAGGTGGTGAGGGCTGAGGAGGCCAAATGGAGATGTGAGGGTGTATGAGAGAGTGAGTGGTGATGTCCTTTGAGCTGGCAGTGAGTGAGATGCCAGTGAATGTGTGATGGGATTGAGTGTGTGAGTTTAGAGTGATGTCAAGGTTGCCATACCCTGGATGCACGGATGGGATCATTCATCCTCTATCTGCATTGGATGGCCAACCTCTCCTGTACAGCAATGGCACTTACACAAAGAATCCCTGGCATTGAACACAGATTAGAAATATGGTAAGCATCCAAAAGAGCACAGCAATGGTGTCTAGTAACTGCGGCTCAGAGCAATAGAATTTTTTATATGTGAATCTGCTTGTATCAGTTTGGGGCAAAACAGATCCATTGGCTCAGTGAGTTTATTAAGTGAATACCTGAGTCATATAAACCGGGGACATAGACACATTGAAAAATTATGGTTCTGAAGAGGCCATTCCTTTGTTTGATGCCGGTCTAAACTCATCAAGTGTAGTGGCCAGAAATATTACAATTGCAATAGTCATGCCTGAATTCAAGAGGAAAAAATCCCTCTTATCACAATTTCAAAATTATAAGGAGCTTTGGTAGAGTAGATAGAGAGAAACTTTTCACAGGCAGGACGGTCAATAGCCAGAGAGTGCAAATGTAAGAGAATACATAAATGAACTAGAGGGGAGATGTGGAGATCTTTTACACAGTGAGATGTTATGATTGGAACATGCTGCCTGAAAGGGTAACTTCCAAACAAGAATTAGGCATAACAAAAACAGAATTACCTGGAAAAACTCAGCAGGTCTGGCAGCATCAGCAGAGAAGAGCAAAGTTGATGTTTCGAGTCCTCATGACCGTTCAACAGAACTGAGTAAAATTGGGAGAGGGGTGAAATATAAGCTAGTTTAAGATGGGGGGGGAGGGGTGGTGGGGGGAGAGAAGTTGGGGGGGGGGGGCGGTGGTTGTAGGGACAAGCAAGCAGTGATAGGAGCAGATAATCAAAAGATGTCATAGACAAAAGAACAAAGAGGTGTTGAAGGTGGTGATATTATCTAAGAGAATGTGCTAATTAAGAATGGATGGCAGAACACACAAGGTACAGTTCTAGTGGGGGTGGGGTGAAATGAGACTAACAGGGCATAAGAGGTATATAATTAGGCATATACTCAAAAGGAAAAGTTTGCAAGGCTATGGGGAAAGAGCTATGGTGAATATTTGGATAGATTTTTCAAAGAGCAGCTGCAGGTAAAATAGGCTCGGCCAAGTGGAATGTGCATCCTATGGAATTTGAGAAGTTGTGGACGCACCGTGTGGCCAAGACAAACAGGTGCATTTACGAGGCTGAGAACCAGCTGGATAGCACATTTAAGGAGGTGGTCACAACAGGTTAGGAGTGCGCAGGCTGAAGGACAATGGGTGACTAGGCAGGTAGTGCAGGAGTCCCCTGAGTTGGCTTTGCTTGCAAACCAGTTTTCTGCTTTGGATACTGGTGAGGGCAATGATTCCTCAGAGGAGTGTTGAAGGAGCCAAGTCCGTGGCACCATGGGTGGCTCACCTGCACAGGAGGGGAGTAAGAAGAGTGTAAAAGCAATGGTGATAGGGACTCATCAGTTAGGAGAACAGACAGGTGCTTCTACAGCCATAAACTGACTCCAGGATGATATGTTGTCTCCCTGGTGCCAGGGCCAAGGATGTCACAGAGCAGCTGAAGAACATTCTCTTGTGGGAGGGTGAACAGCCAGAGGTTGTGGTCCACATTGCTAACAATGATATAGATAGGAAGAGGAATGAGGTCCTGAAAGCAGGTTTTAGGAAGTTAGGAAAGAAATTAAAAAGCTAGATCTCAAATGAGTAATCTCAGGATTACTCCATGTGCCACATGTTAGTGAACATGGGATAGGAGGAGGACTGAGTGAATGAACGCATGGCTGGAGAAATTGTATAGGAGAGAGGGCATTAGATTTCTGAGGCATTGAGACCGGTTCTGGGGCATGTAGGACCTGTACAAGTTAGATGGGTTGCACCTTAGCAGGAGTGGGGCTAACATCCTTGCAGGGAGATTTGCTAGTGCTGTTGGGGAGGATTTAAACTAGCATGACAGGGGGATGGGAACCATATTGGAGAGAAGCACAACTAGTAACAGGGAATAGAAAAGTGGTAAGTGAAATTAGAAAGTGGACAAAGTAAATGCAAGCATCAAATAGAATTAAAATATGGAATAATATTAACAAGACCAACCTAAGGACACTCTATCTGAATGCACACAGCATTTGCAACAAGGTTGAAGATATGAAGGCACAAGTAGAAGTAAACAAATTTTTTTTAAATGATTTAATTGCCATTATGGAGACATGGCTACAAGGTGACCAAGACTGGGAACTGAATATTCAAGGACTTTCGTCATTCAGGAAGGATAGGCAAAAAGGGAAAGGAGGTTGGGTAGCACTGCTAATAAGGGACAAAATAGGTACATTAGTTGGAGAGGATTTTAGATCAAAACACCTAGACACTAGGAGCTAAGAAATTGCAATGGACAGCAAACATTTGTGGGAGTTGTTTAAAGGCCCAAAAAGTAATGGGAATGTTGGGCAGGGTACAAATCAGGAAATTAGAGGCGCAAGTAAAATGGTAATACAGTAATCATGAATGACCTCAATCTACATATAGACTTGGTAAACCTAATCAGCATTATTGCTGTGGAGAATGAATTCCTGGAGTTTGTTCGAGATGAGTTTCTGGAGCAGCACATTGAAGACCCAACTAGGCATCAGGTTATTTTAAGATTTAGTATTGTGCAATGAGAAAGGATTAATTAATAACCTTGTTGTAAAGGAGCTTTTAGGAAATAATGACCATAATATGATAGAATTTTACATTATATTTGAAAGTGATTTAGTTCATTCTGAAACAAGGGTCTTAAATTTGAACAAAGGAAACTATGAAGGTATAAGCGGCAAGTTGGCAGTGGTGGATTGGGAAAATACATTAAAAGATTTGATGATAGACAGACAATGGTTAATATTTAAAGAGACATTACATGGCCTATAACAAATAGCCATTCCTCTAAGACACAAAAACACTACAGGAAAGGTGAATCAACCATGGCTAACAAAAGAAATTAAAGATTGCATCGGATGAAAGGAAAAAGCTTATGAGGTTGTCAGAAAAAGTGGTAACCCCGAGGATCGGGAGCACTTTAGAATCCAGCAAAAGTGAACCAAGAAATTGATAAGGAAAAGGAAAAGAGGATCTGAATTCAAGATAGTGAGAAACATAAAAATGAACTGTAAAAGCTTCTTAAGGTATGTGAAAAGGAAAAGATTAGCAAAGATAAATGTGCTCCATTACAATGGATAAAAATGGACAACAGGGAAATAGCAGAGAAACAAAACTTTGTCTCTGTCTTCATGGCAGTAGATATAAAAGTCTCCAAGAAATATTAGGAAACCAAGAGATTTGTGAAAATGAACTGAAAGAAATTAAAGTTAAAAAGGTGGTACTCAAAAAAATTAATGGGATTGAAGGTTGATAAATCCCCTGGACCAGATGAGCTACATCCCAGAGTGTTGAAGGAGGTGGCTACAGAGATAATGGATGCATTGGTGGTTATCTTTCAACATTCTATAGATTCTGGAAAGCTTCCTACAGACTGAACAGTAGCAAATGTAACCCCACTATTTAAGACAGGAGAGAAAGAGAAAACAGAATATTACAGACCTGTTAGTTTGATGTCAGTAGTAGGGAAAATGTTAGAATCTATTGTAAAGGATATGATAACTGGACACTTAGAAAATAATTATATACTTGGGCAGAGTCAACATGGATTTATGAAAGGGAAATCATGTTTGACAAATTTGTTGGAGCTTTTTGAGCATTTTACTTGTAGCATAGATGCAAGCGAACCAGTGAATGTGGTGTATTTGGATTTTCAGAAGGCTTTTTGATACGGTCCTACATAGGAGTTTGGTAAACAAAATTAGAGCACATGGGATTGGGGGTAATATATTGGAATAGATTGAGAATTAGTTAGCAGACAGAAAACAGAGAGTAGGCATAAACGGCTCATTCTCAGAATGACAGGCTGTGACTAGTGGGATACCGCAAGGATCAGTGCTTAGGCCACAGCTGTTCATAGAAATATAGAAAACATTGAAAACAGGAGCAGGAGTAGGTCATTCGACCCTTTGAGCCTGCTCCACCATTCAATATGATCATGGCTGATCCTCTATCTCAATGCCATACTCCCGCTCTCTCCACGTACCCCTTGATGCCTTTAGAGTCTAGAAATCAATTTCCTTTTAAAATATGTTCAGTGACTTGGCCTCCACAGCTTTCTCCGATAGAGAATTCCATAGGTTCACCACCCTCTGAGTGAAGCAGCTCTCCTCATCTCAGCCCTAAATGGCCTATCCCACATCCTGAGACTGTGACCCTTTGTTCTAGAACCCCCAGCCAGAAGAAATATTATCCCTGCATCCAGTCTGTACAGTCCTGTCAGAATTTTATACATTTCAGTGAGATCCCCTCTCATTCTTCTAAACGCCAGTGAATAGAGGCCTAGTCGGACAAAGTTCTCCTCATACAATAATCCTGCCATCCCAGGAATTAGTCTGGTGAACATTTGCTGCACTCCCTCTATGGCAAGTACATCCTTTCTTAGGTACGGAGACCAAAACTGCACACAATAATCTAGGGGCAACATTGCCCCCCATTGCGGGAGGATGTGCGCCAGCGGGCACGGGTGGGCAGGTTACTGATCGGCGTCCCTGGTTGGGGTCACGCTGACATTTTACGTGGCAAGCCAATTAAGGCCCACCCAGCGTGACGTCCTCCAGGAAGCTCTATGCGCTCCCTGTGCAGGTGGGGGGGGAGGGTGGGATTCCCTCAGCTGGGATTGCGCTCTTTCGTGCATGTGCCTGAAAGAGCGCACAGATCTCCCTGAGGCAAAGTGCTGCCTCAGGGAGATCGTCTCAGATGTTAAACTTTAAATAAAGCTGAGAGAAAAATGTTGCTGCCATGTCCCCTCATGTGACACTGTCCACCCCACTCGCCAACCAGAAGATCCTGCCCCAGCTGTGGTCTCACCAAGGCCATGTACAGCTGCGGCAATATATCCTTGCTCCTGTACTTAAGTTCCCTCGCAATGAAAGCCAATATGCCATTTGCCTTCTTAACTGCTTGCTGCACCTACAGGTTTCTTTCAGTGATTGGTGTACAAGGATAGCCAGGTTCCTTTGTACATCAACATTTCCCAATCTATCACCATTTAAATAACACTCTGCCATTCTGTTTTTCCTACTGAAGTGGATAACTTCACACTTATCCATGTTAAACTGCTTCTGTCATGCATTTACCCACTCACTGAACCTGTCTAAACCACTTTGAACTTCTTAACATCCTCCCACCACTCACATTCCAACCAAGTTTCATGTCGTCAGAAAACTTGGAAATATTACATTTGATTCCCTCATCCAAATCATTGATATATATTGTGAATAGCTGGGGCCCAAGCATTGATCCCTGCGGTACCCGACTCATCACTGCCTGCCATTCTCAAAAAGACCATTTATTCCTACTGTCTGTTTCCTATCTGCTAGCAATTTTTGATCCATGCTAATATATTACCTCCAATTCCATGTGGTTTAAATTTGCACTCTAACCTTTTATGTGGGACTTTATCAAAAACTTTCTGTGGAGCAAAATACACCACATCCACTGGTTCTCCCTTATCTATTTTGCTAGCTACATCCTCAAAAAACTCCAGTAGGTTTGTCAAACATGATTTCCCTCTCATAAATCCATATTGACTTTTCACAATCAAGCAGGCAGATGCAGCAGGCAATTAGGAAGGCAAATGGTATGTTAGCCTTCATTGCAAGGTGATTTGTGTGCAGGAGTAAAGATGTCTAGTTGCAATTGCATTGCTTGGTGAAACCTCACCTGGAGTACTGTTGATCTCCTTACGTAAGGAATGATTAACTTACCATAGAGGGAGTGCAATGGATGTTCACCAGGCTAGCCCCTAAGATGGCAGGATTATTTTATGAGGAAAGATTGAGGAGACTGGGCCTATTTTCTTGAGAGTTTTGAAGAATGAGAGGTGCTCTCAGTGAAACTTACAAAATTCTTACAGGGCTCAATGAGGTAGATGCAGGAAGGATGCTTTCCTTGGCTGGTGAGTCTACAACCAGGGGACACAGTTTCAGAATTAGGGCCAGGCGATTTAAAACTGAGATGATGAGGGATTTCTTCACTCAGAGGGTGGTGAATCTTTGGAATTCTCTACCCCCCACAATGCTGTGGAAGCTCAATCATTGAGCACGTTCCACTCAGAGATCCATAGATTTCTAGATATCAATGACATCAAGGGATATGGAGATAGTAAGGAAAAATGGTGCAGAGGTAGCTGATCAGCCATGAACTGTTTGATTGGTGGAGTAGACTCGACGGGCTGAATGACCTAGTCCTGCTCCTATTTCCTATATTACTGTGTTCCAATGTACAATGGTCTGGACATTTCAGGTTCAGTTTCTGCTATAATATTGTCATTAATCATGACTAATTAGCCTTTCAACAGTGTTCAAAACACACTTGGACAGGACAAGTTACTGATGGGCACTGACACCCCCTGAGACTGTACCCCAACAAGAAGTCTTTATTTTCAGCAGAGGAATACCAGGGAAGGGGAAAAGGGTGGTTTCTATGTTGCCTTGTTCTTGATTCACTTGATTCCACATCCAAGGAATGGAACATTTTTTTTTGTCAGGAGTAAAAGCAATTGGTCATGTGAAACATTAGATGCTCAAAAAAATAGGTGCTTATTCCAGTATAGTTACATTACTATTCTTCCCTGTTCACTCTTTAGTTGACAGAATTCTAAAATAAACTTATTTAAATTGGAATCACTAGAAAAGTTGAAGTATGAAAGCAAGAAATCATTAGAAAAGGTTTTATTGTTTGGTTTCTATTTTGTACATCACTAAACTAATTAAAACTAACAGAGCTGCTGTGACCAACCATGAGTATAATTAACCTTATGAAATTGAAAAAAGACAGCAGAAGGATACAACTGAGTGTTGTATATTTTGTTCCTACAGTACAAACATTGATGGGGGAAGTTTAAGAATCAATAGCAGTATTAAAACCAGTTACAAATAGTTATGAGAAGATATATTACTTTGAGTTGAGTCGTTGCCTTGAGGCAAAGACTATTCATCAGTGCGATGGTAGATTGAATTTTTATCCGTTTGCAAACTACAATTGCACTGTATTTTCACTCTCACTGTCATTAAAGGGATTTTCTGTGTGTAATTTATCATCCCATTAAGGGCAGGCAGGTTATGCTGGAACTGTATAATGCCCCAATCAAGCCATATCTAGAGCACTGTATACATAGAAAATTAGGAGCAGGAGTAGACCATTCTGCTCTTTGACCCTCCTCCACCATTCAATAAGATCATGGCTGATCTGATTGTGGTATCAACCCCACTTTCCTGTCTGTTCCCCCCCCCATATTCCTTGACTCCTTTGTCTATCAAAGATCTAACTCAGACTTCAATAAATTCTATGACCTAGCTGCCATTGCTTTCTGAGAAAGAGAATACCACGCTGAAAGAAAAGCTTTCTCCACATCTCCGTCTTAAAAGAGAGACCTCTTATTTTTAAACTGTGTCCCCTAGTTCTAGTCTCCCCCACAAGAGTAAACATCTTGCTTTTTAGGTATCTATCCTATCAACTCCCCTCAAGATATTATGTGTTTCAATAAGATCACGTCTCATTCTTCTAAACTCAATGGGTATAGTCCCAACCTGTTCAACCTTTCCTCATAAGATAGGTCTTTCATCCCAGGAATGAGTCGAATGAATATTCTCTGTACTACTTCTGAGGCATTTATAATCCTTTTTCAAATAAGGAGACCAAAACTGTACACAGTACTCCAGATGTGATCTCACCAAGACTCCATACAGCAGCAGTAAACTTCCCTACTTTTCTATTCCATTCCCCTTGCAATAAACACCAACATTCCATAATCACTTGCTGTACCTTTTCTGATTCATGTACTAGGACATATTGTACTGCCAAGTTCTGCAATCTCTCTCCATTTAAATATTATACTGCTTTTCTAATTTTCCTGCCAAAATGGACAAGTTCCCATTTGCCCACATTATACTCCATCTGCCAAATTTTTGCTCACTCACTTAACCTAGATTCTTTACCTCCTCTTGAGCAACTTACTTTCCAACCTAGCTTGGTGTCATTGGCAAATTTAGCTACCATACATTTGGTTTCTACATCCAAACCATTGACATAGATTGTAAATAGTTGAGGCCCCAGCACTGATCCTGTGGCACTCCACTGATTATAGCTTGTCAACCTGAAAAAGACCCTTTTATCTCTACTCTCTGCTTCGTGCTAGCCAACTAATCCTCTATCCATGCTAATATGTTACCCCCTACAGTATGAGCTCTTATTTTGTGTACCTTTTGACCTTTGGAAATCCAAGTACACTGCATCTACAGGTTCTGCTTGCTTATTATTTCTTCAAAGAACTCTAATAAATTAATTAAACATCGCTTCCCTTTCTCAAAACTACATTAACTCTGCCTGATCCCAATATGATTTTCTATGTATTCTGCTATAACCACTTTATAATAGGCAAATTAGTTAGTTAGGCTAACTGTCTATAGTTTCCTGCTTTCTGCCTCCCTCCTTTCTTGAATAAAGGTGTTATTTTTGCTTTTTTCCAATCTGCTGGGACCCTTCCAGAATCTAAGGAATTTTGGAAAATTATAACCAATGCCTCTACTATATCTGCAATGATTTCTTTTAAGATCCAATGATACAGGTCCTGGGGACTTTTCAACCTTTAGGTCTAATTGTTTTCCCAGCACTTTTGTCGTGGTGATGGTTTTAAGTTCCTTCCTCCCTTTCACCTCTTGATTTTTAAGTAACTTTGGGAAGTTTTTTTAAGTCTTCTATAGTGAAGACTGACACAAAATCTCTATTCAACGCTTCTGCCATTTCTTCATTTCTCATTATTAGTTCCCTAGACTCACTCTCTAGGGGACCAACACTCATTTACTCATTTCCTTTTTAATACTCGTAGAAGCTCTATCAGTTTTTATATTTCCAGCTAGCTTTCTCTCATACTCTAATTTCTCCCTCTTCATTATTTGTTTAGTCTTTCTTTACTGGTTCTTAAAATCTGTCCAATCTTCTAAGTTATCACTAAACATTTTCAATTTGATACTATCCATAACTTCCTGATTCAGCCACTGATGATGCATCCTTCTCAAAGACTCTTCCTTCCTCGCTGTTGCTTGGTCAAAATCCTTGAACTCCCTCCTGAAAAGGACTGTCTTTGTAGCTATATCACATGGACTGCAGCAGTTCAAGAAGGCGGCTTACCACCACCTTCTCAAGGGGAATTAAGGATGGGAAATAAATCTAGATCTTGCCAGTGATGTTCACATCCCGAGAGCGAATAAAAAAAAATAATTCCCAGCTGCTCATGTACTCTTGTAGCCATGGGTATATGAAGCTCATCCAGTTACATTTCTGATCAATGATAAACCCTAGGATGCTGATGGTGGGGGAATCACCGATGGTAATAGTATCTCACCAGCATTCACATAAATTAATCCAGCATGAGTGGGATGGAGTTTAAAGGCATTACTGTGGGAGAATAGTAGGGCAGAAGTGAACAGGTACAAATGGAAGTAGTCAATAAGAAGCAGCAAGCATCTGGGTGTAGGTGAGGCAAAAGGGATTCTGATCTACAGCACCAATCCTTTAAAGAACACAAGAAATTCTTGGCCAACGTACTCAGGCTCTTTTACATGAAGCGAATGTAGAATAGGTTGCATGACTGCAATTATGCCACTGAAAGGCTACAATCGCCCTTGGCATACGTGACAACTCAAGCTACATTTTCAGTGCAGCCCCTCTTCTTAGAGACCCCAATACCAGTTTTTACCTCTTGCCTGAATGCTCGCATTGCTGCCATATGCACCTTGGACTACAATGACAGGACATAGCTGTCAATTGAGGTTTCAATGCATTATATAAGAATTAGGAATGGGGTAGACCATCTAGCCTCTTGAGCCTGTCCTACTATTTAGTTAGAACATGATTGATCTGCACTTAAGCTCTATTTACCCACCTTTGCTTCATGTCATTTGATATTTATACCAACCAAAAATCTATAAATCTCATCTTGTAAGCTTCTGTTGTCCCTTGTATCCACAGCCTCTTTGAGGGAGTGAGTTCCAAATTTCTACTACCCTTATGTCAGGAGCTAAGACCTCACTCTATATTTTTATAAAATACATATATCGTCCTGGCTAATCTATAATTTCTTTTTTAAACTGACTGCAGCCATGACTGTTTATGACTCACACAAAAGGAATTTTTGGCCTTCAGAACAGTAGCAACCTTATTATCTCTAAAGAGGCACTAATGCCCCTGTGACTGCGGAGATCAAACCCCCAGGATTTGTTCAAATGTAAGATTTCGGGGTACGGGGCCATAGATACCTAAATAGACAGCTGACTAGTCATAAGTAATTTTAAGATGGTTTATTAAGTTTATCAAGAAACAAAAGTTTAGGTACGATACATTAACTAATTAGACAGAAAAACTATACGACCCGTAACAGTGGAGAGTAGTTGATTGATCCCAGAGGGCGGACAAATAGTTGCCACTGAGTGTGTTGATCTCATCTTCCTCCTCTCCTCATCCATTCTGAAGAAGGCAGCTATCGCTAACATCTGCAACCTCACAGGACCTCAAAAGGACATCCCCAGCCCCCACCAGTATACAACCAATATATACCCTTTTTGGGGAATTGGCAGCTTATCCAATGTCAATCACCTATTCAAACTATTCTGACCAATGGAAACAGGACAGGTCCTCAAAACGTGAGGGTGGTTACCACTCCCATTGTGCGTCACCCTGCCTGAGGTCAGCTTTTTAGTTTCCATCACACTGAGGGTCATTTCTTGTAAACAATTGTATAGATAAGAGGGTGCACAAAACACCATCCTACCAGCTTAGGAATGTCAACATGGCAGCCTGAACTAAGACTGGGGTCAAAGTGTTGAGAAATCTTTTTTCCAGAGAGAGAAGTAATACTGTTTAGAAAATTCAATAAAGGTTTTATATTATTCAGAAAATATCTATTTATTCAAGACCCCAATTTCTTACATAAAGGCCCTTTCTAAGGCCAGGCCCCTGTCTAATGGAGATGACCTGTCTGCGAGGACGAAAGGACCCGAAACCTCTGTTGAACTTATTAATGGATGAAACATTAACCATCTCTAGAATCCAGACCAGGAATATACATTCACAGAAGTGGGAGTCATGTCAAATGACATACCCGCTCCCCACCCCCACCCCCATCCCCCACACCCCCAAGCTGTTAGAACCTGTAATATTGCCTTGTGGAACTGCAAAAAGGCAGATTATCATTTTCCCTCTAGCAGGCAGCAGCAGGAAAGGGCTCTTTCCAGGTTTTTGAATACCTGGCTCCCCACCTGCACTGTTTTCTACTGGAGCTTCTGAACTTCTGTACCAGCACCTACAAGACTAAATCATCTCTACGTGTCTCTCCCATCGTGAAAGTCATCACTACTGGAAAAGTGGATTAGCCAGCATCAGCTTCAGCCTGCTAATCTCTGTGAACGAATATACCATTGGACCTTTGATTCTGGACTCATGTGAAACAATAATTCTTATCTTCTCTATGGTCTTTGCCCTGTACCTCTTTTTTCACCTTATGCCTCTTATATTGTATGAATATATTGGGGGAGAAATGAGCCTTTGAGAGAAAAAAATTCTCCTTATCTTCATCTTAAAGATCCTGAGTGGACTTGACAAGGTGAATGCTGGAAGGACCTTTCTCTTTATGGGAGTGACTAGAACTAGAGGACACAATTTAAAAATAAGGGGCTCACCATTCGATAAGATCATGTCTGATCTGGTTGTGGTCTCAACTCCACTTTCCTGTCTGCTCCTCATAATCCTTGACTCCCTTGTCTATCAAAAATACACCTAACTCAGCATTGAATAAATTCAATGACCCTGCCTTCACTGTTTTGAGAATCTCACATACCAACATCCTTCTGAGAGAGAAAAAAAGTCTGCTTATCTGTGTCTTAAATGTGAGACCCCTAGTTTTAAACTGTGTCCCCTAGTTCTAGTCACTCCCATAAGGGGAAACATCCTCTCGGTATCCACCCTGTCAAGTCCCCTTAGGATTTTATATGTTTCAATAATATCACCTCTCATTCTTCCAAATTCCAATGGATACAGGCTCACCCTGTCCAACGTTTCCTCAAAAGACAGCTCCTTCATTCCTGAAATCAGTCGAATGAGCCTTCTCTGTACTGTATCTAGTATATTTATACCCTTTCTTAAGTAAGGAGATCAAAACTGTACACTGTACTCCAGATTGTGGAAAGTCTTTGGGGAGTCAGGAGTTGAGTTGCTTGTTGCAGAATACCCAGCTTCTGAGTTTCTCTTGCAGCCACAGTATTTATGTGGCTGGTCCTGTTAAGTTTCTGGCTAGTTGTGACCCTCTGGATATTGATGATGGAGGATTCAATAATAGCAATACATTTAAACACATGGGCAAGTGGTTAGATGCTTTCTTGTTCTTAATGCCTGCCACGTGGGTTATGAATGCTACTTGCCATTTATCAACCCAACCTTGAATTCTATCCAGCTCTTGCAACATTCAAGCACAAACTGCTTCATTATCTGAGGAGTTGTAAATGGAACTAAACACTATGCAATCATTAACAAACAACCATACTTATGACCTTATGATGGAGGGGATTCCATTGATGAAGCAGCTGAAGAAAGCGGGGCCTAGGAAAATGCCCTGTGGGCATTTAAATGTTTGTTTCAACATGTTTATCTAATATCAGCGATTCCCAAATAGAACCGCAGAAACAACGAGTAGGGCTGCAAACTTCCCTTCTTGCAAGACTGTATCCCGCAACTGCACTGGGTTCTGGGCAGCATCTGGCTCTGCCCTTGCATCTTGTTGTCGCTCTCCAAGACATGGTCTCCTGCCCATGGCCATTTCACTGAGTCTTCTGTCACCAGAGAATATGGAGAGCTTGGCCTCTTGCATGTTATGTTCTATGTCTGTTCAGAAGCGATCCTCATTCCTCATAAAGCTCGGCCCCAACCATAAGCCCAGCAGTGATGACTTTGCTGTTGAGCTGGTGTCTATCTGAGCCCAACCCCACCACCCTAGCACTGTAGAACAGCCCAGCCTTCAAGATCAGCCACCTCAAGAAATTCAACCAGTGCTTCCACTGCTTCCTAGCCAAGGTGCATAAGCTAGAGTGGCTCAGGTGAAGTAAAAGACCGATGAGTGCATAAAATAATAATATTTTTGCAAAGTACTTTAAAAACACTAATTTTCAAATCTATATGATGTATACATTGATCTATAATATACAAACTTTAATAAAGCTGAAGCCTACTATGCTGCTTTATTGTTGTTTTGTGTTTGTTGGTGTCTGGATTTGTGTTCACTTTCAAGTGTTAAAATGGGGTTGTATTGGAAAATAGTTTGGGAAGCATTGGAGTATCATTACTTGTAGAAGGTATAATGAGCAAAATGAACATGTTAAACCCAGTAATATTGATGCACAATTATGTGGAATTAAGTGAATTTGATGTCATGAGTATAATGGTGTATTCATAAGCAGTCTGGGCCACGAGCTTGTTATTAATGGCTACTGAAATCATTAAAAACTAGTGAGCAGATCCAAGATTAATTAAAAGCCTTCATATCAATGTTGCTGGAACAGAGATGAGAGGAGGTTATGCTGCAGTTGTTTAAAGCTCTATTTATACAATATCTAGAGTATTGTGTTCAGTTCTGGGCACCGCACCTCAGGACGCAAGTATTGGTCTTGGTGAGGGTACAGCACGGTTTCGCCAGATATGTACCAGGATTTAATAAGTTAAATGATAAGGACAGGTTTCATAGCCCAAGTTTGTAAGTCTTCAAGTATAGAAAATTAAATGTAATCTAATTGAGTTGTTTAAGATGATTAAAGAATATGATAGGGAGAAACTATTTCTTCTGGTGGAGGAGTCCAAAACAAGGAGCTGTATTTTACAGAACGTTGTGGTCCCCACCCACTTGGCTAAAAAGTTGGAGGGGAGCCCGCCCACGATCCCAATGACTGCGCCACGGCAATTTAATACTGGGAGTAATGTTAATTGCTTTAAGACGTAGGAATTCCTGCCTCAGAGAGCTGTGGCCAATTGGATGGCTGGCAGCACTATAGTCCCAGCAGAGCCAATTGTGAGTGGTGGCCCCTGCTAGAACTACAGAGAGTCTCATCATGCCAAGAAGACCAGGTAAATCAGGATTTGGGGCCTCACTAAAGGTGTTTAGTGGGGTTAGTGGGGGGGCAGGTTCAAGAGGCTGGAGGAAGTTAAAGGTCGGATGAACTTGAAGGAGACTATCCAATAAGCCCAGGGAGCCCCCAAATGAGGATTCCCCCGCCCCCTTGCCCAACACCATTAATTGAATGTCAGAACAGGGATGAATGGCCTACTTTCTATATTCCAAAGTTTATTAAGGGGTGCAGATCAAAGGCAGGTAAATGGATTTGAGGAGCAGATCATCCATCATCTAATTGAATGTCAGAACAGGCTTGAAGGGCTAAATGGCCTCCCCTTGCTGTAAATAAATAAAACTACTTAATATCAGTAAAAGGCAAACAATCCCGTTACTGCCCATCACTCATGCTTTCTGTTCTCTCAGTTGTAACAACATGGAAACATACTTTATTCTAATGCACCATGTCACTGTAACCTAAATGAAGTCCAATCATTTGCCAGACATTTTCATCAAGGTGAGGCCCCTTGAACTGGACAGGTCAAACCATGACATCACAGACCAAGCCTCACCCTCACACTGCGCATCACAGGGACTTGACAATAAGTTTGTAAACTGGGAAAATTTGAGGCAGGAGGCTGCACAACCAATTTAAGTGAATGTGATTGGGTGGGAGATCTGAACAAGTTTACTTTGTGAAGGAAGCTCAAACAATGGAAACAGGAACCAGCAGGTTACGCAGGTGGTTGTCAATATTGAAAGGTTTGTCTGAACAAGCTTATATAGTATTATTTGCGAAAGTCATAACAAGCAATATGAACAGTTTAGATCCAATAATATTGATGCGCACTCAGGTGGAATAATTGAATTTTTTGTCATTACTAGATCTTCGATTGCATTGTTCATAGGCAGTCTGGAGCCTGGTTACAGATGGTTACTGAGCTCCAACCTCAGGTCCCCTCACTGTTGCCCCTCATTGATCAACTGTTGTCATTCCTTGATTTTGGTGCTCACTCCCTGTTCTGTAAATGTTTACAACTACTTAAAATTGTTATTAGATTTCCCATGGCATTGCTCAGAGACAGTCAAAGAATGTCAACAGGCTTTGCAAGGGGTAGTTTATGTCCAGTTAATCTAGTAAAATAATTTGAAGAGATCACTAATATGGTGGACGGGGAGTGTTTTGGGTGTTGTCTGTGTATGGATTTCCAGAATTTTATAAGATTCAGCACTGTTTCATGTATAAGGACTACAGCCTTCTTCAGTGCCTGTCTCTGTGAAAGGCTTTATTGAATTAGTTAAAATGGCAGCTTACAGTCGTGGCAGAGTCACATGATTATGGCAAGCTAGGTTGTACACTTAGTAAGATTACATTTTAAAAACCCTAAACAAGCGCGGGATCAAACATAAGTAAAAGTTAAAGTAAGAGTGCATAGAAAAACTCAGCAGGTCTGGCAGCATCAGCGGAGAAGAAGAGAGTTGACGTTTCGAGTCCTCATGACCCTTCAACAGAACTGAGTGTATATTAAAAGAGGGGTGAAATATAAGCTGGTTTAAGGTCGGTGGGGGGGAGGGGGGGGAGAGGTGTGGTTGTAGGGACAAGCAAGCAGTGATAGGAGCAGATAATCAAAAGATGTCACAGACAAAAGAACAAAGAGGTGTTGAAGGTGGTGATATTATCTAAACAAATGTGCTAATTAAGAATGGATGGCAGGGCACTCAAGGTACAGCAACCACACCACTCCCCCCACTTCTCTCCCCACGCCCCCCCAACCCCACCACCTTAAACCAGCTTATATTTCACCCCGTCCTAATATTCACTCAGTTCTGTTGAAGGGTCATGAGGACTCGAAACGTCAACTCTTTTCTTCTCCGCCGATGCTGCCAGACCTGCTAAATTTTTCCAGGTAATTCTGTTTTTGTTTTGGATTTCCAGCATCCGCAGTTTTTTGTTTTTATAAGAGTGCATAGGCCTGTTTCAATGTGTTACAGACGGGAGGAGAAATTTGTTTGCATAGTACTGCCAGGAGCAGAGTTACCTTAATTCCCTGGGGTCAGGCAGAAGTGTAGGCTACAGCCCACATGGTGATCTCTATTGATATCATTAAAAAAATGTGAGCCAAGCACATATTGGCTGTGGTGCTGCCTGCCCCCAGGGAATCACAGTACTTTTGCGCATCATTGTTCAAATGAATTTCTCCCCTATGGTATCAGTAATGGGATTTCAGAAAGGCCAGGACCCACCATCGTAGAGAAATGCTGAGAGCATTCAAGCAGACCCAGGAATCGAAGATCAATTAGACATTCTAGAGTTTTAAATAAGAGAGGTTTATTCATCAACTCTTTTAAGTGCAGAGCTGATCAAAAGAGTAGCAGTGCTGAGCAGTGATTTAAAAGGAATGGTGGCGACAACAGAGAGCAGCAGCTGATTCCAATCAGAGAGAAGGAAAAGAAATCAAGGAGCGATGTATAATCAGTAGCAAGTGAGGAGCAGCGGAAAAGACTGCAGAGCTTAAGTGTTCAATCCATTATTTATTTTAGGCATTAAATGAATGCCTTTAGGTTAACAAATAGGAATAAGAAGCTAAACAGCACAAATACCTTAATGGGCAGAATTTTACGCTGATTAGGCATGTGCACGCCTGACCCCATCAGAAGTGAAATCACGCGAGACGACATTGGGCAAGGTCATACTGCGCTCACGCAATATTTCGGTCAGCGGGCACTCGGTGTCGGAGCCGCTCCCGCCATCAATTAAGAAGCCAGTTAAAGCCATTAAAAAGGCAATTGACCAAGATTTCACATTACCCATGCGATTTTGCGCTCATCGCACAGGCAAACGGGCAACCGACATTTTGCAAAACCTCATACAAGGACAGGATTTAAAGCAGCTTTGCCAATGTGAGGAGTGAGGAGTTTGGAGATAGTTCCCTGCTGGTTGCTTTTTGGTACTTGACAGCTTCATCTCTGTTCAGGGCTTCATTATTAGCATTTCCAGGCTTCATTTCAGGATTAATTGGTGCCTCCAAGGCCCCTGGGGAATTCAGACCGTGTGGACCTTTCCAGGTATCAGACAGCCTTCCGTTACCCTGGTAATGGGGATTGTGATCTCCGCTGGAGGCACCTCTTCTGAGGAGGAAGAGAGGGCCAGAAGGGAGAGGAGGCCAGGCGTCCCAATGCAGCTTCCAGATGCGTGACATGTAGGTGGAAAGGCACAGGCGCAAGGGGCGCAGGACCAGCAGATACTCCAAGGCGGAAGGGACCACAGAAGACACCACTATCCTGCTGCCAGAGTTTACAGGCAGCAATGCAACTACCTATGTCCAAGGTGCAATGCCAAAGGAGGCTCCGCCTCTCCAGGGTGACTGTGACCTCCATCTGTCAGATAGTTGGAGGTGATCTCAGGCCCAATCACGTGGGTGGAAACCCCATGTCAGTGGCTCTGAATGTCACAATGGCCTTCAACTTCTCTGTATCTGGCTCTTTCTAGAAGTCAGTGGGGGATCTTTGTGGAGTCTCCCAATCAGCTGTCCGCAGTTGTGTCAAGCTGGTGACAGAAGTTCTGTTCAGGTGGGTAATGACATTAATTTCCATACAGACAAGGCCAACCAGGCTGAGCAAGCCAGAGGTTTGCTGGGTTCCCACGCATCCAGGGCGCAATTGACTGCACACAGTGGCCATCAAGGCACCAGCGGGTGAGCCGGGTGCCTTCGTCAACAGGAAGGGATTCTACTCCATGAATGTGCAGATAGTGTGTCACCACAGAATGCATATGCTGCAAATCTGTGCAAGGTACCCTGGCAGCTCCCATGACACTCATATTCTGAGACACTCCCAGGTGCCGAGGCTTTTCAGTGCTCCAACCCGACTGGATAGATAGCTGCTGGGAGACAAGAGCTACCCATTGAAAAGGTGACTCATGACGCCTCTCCGCCACCCAAGAACAGAGACAGAGAAGCGTTATAATATGAGTCATGGTTCCACAAGGGCAGTGGTAGAGAGGACCATAGGTCTTCTGAAGAT
Organism: Carcharodon carcharias; assembly: GCF_017639515.1. NCBI lineage: Eukaryota > Metazoa > Chordata > Chondrichthyes > Lamniformes > Lamnidae > Carcharodon > Carcharodon carcharias. The sequence continues at coordinate 52,917,631 of NC_054487.1, read as the reverse complement.
GCGCTTCCAATGCCTGGATCATTAGGAGGAGAACTACAATACTCTCCAGAGCAGGTGTCATTGACAGTGGTTGCATGCTGCGCTCTCCATGATCTGGCACTGGCAAACGGGGTTCCACTGGAGGAAGAGGATCTTGAGGCAGCTCCACAGGCCACAGAGGATGAATTGAGTGGTGAGTCAGAAGAGGAGCACAGTGAGGAGAACGCTGAGGGTGTGGAGGCAGAGCTCTGTAACCTCCAGGGAGGCAGGGACATCAGGGATGCCTTGATCCAAAGCTCCTTCAGCTGGGCTGCCAAAAGATCTGCTCCTACCTCATGCTAGAGCTGCTGCCTCCATCCCGGATGTCCGAAATGACCCTTTCCTTTGAACTCAAAGTCCACTCAGTGCCTGTGCAGTAAAGTTTAGAGCCACTCACATACAGCCTTGCATACTGATGTACCCTGCACAAAAAATAAAAGGTGAAGCATACCCAGGCCATCATAACAAAAAGCAAATTTAATGTTATTGTCAGATTGAAATCGCATTGACATGACCATTACTGGTGTTCATGTCCACACCAGTAGACATAGAAACCAAACATAACTACAGAAGATCACCTGTGACCAGTTCCGCTTGTGCTCATGGACCTTAAACTTACAGTTACAAGTGCTGCGTCTTTGTGCCCCACAACCACCGACCCACCACCGGCCCCCCCCCCCGCCCGCCCCCGCCCCCGCACTCCCCTGGCAGCAGCATTGGAGGCAGCCTGCTGATTCTGCTGTCCTGTTGGCCTTCATGACCTTGGCAGTCGTCCTCAGGCCAGTGGAGCCTGGGCCGGGCCCACCTGGGATGGAGTGGCGAATGCCACGGTTGGCATCTCCCCAGTCATTGCAGCCTCATCAGATGCCACAATCATCGGTGGAGGGGCGGAGGTGCTGCTGCCGTCATCCAGAGCTACCTGAGAGGAGTTTGCAGAGATGACAGGCAGGTCGTGCGCCAACCTAAGGTCGCTCTGGACCTTCCCGCTCACCATTGATGGATGGGCACCTAGCTGGGATACTGGGTGCCTCAAACATCTCCCACACTGGCACTGACCACCTGTGTGATGGCTTGCAGGTCTGACCGCAACCCCAGGAACCCCTGATTCTGGAGCTGCCTCTTCATGAGAGTCACCACTCTCTCAATGGAGGAAGCAGTGCACTTGGCCATGAATGTCAACACAGTGCTTATGCTTCGCATGGACTCCCACAACAGAGACCATGGCATGCATACCCTCATGGATCTCCGCCAGATCCTCCCACACATCCCACTGGACATCCAGCATCTGCCAACTAATGGATGACTCTAGAGGCTCATCATCTGCCTTTGACCTAGCATTGTCCTGGTCTCCAGCAGTCCCCCGACTGCCTGTACCTCAAGCGAGTGTGAAGTGCCTTCACTAATGTGCGCTGACAATGTAGCCAAAGATCTAATGCCCACCGAGTTGCTGGTATCTGCGCTAGTGCCTGCTTCACAGAGTGGCTGTGACGCAGGTGCAGATGAAGACGGCAGCCCTCAGGGTGCCAGGGGTAGCCCTTCGAGGTCCTGCAAATGAGTGCATGCTCATGAATCTAAGGGAGAACAAGGACATATCATTATTTAAAGTGATCATACTGTTACTTGCATGCCAGGCACCCAGGTGAGACAATAGAGATCTGCATCATGATGCAGATCGTCTTACAATGATCAATAAATTCAATAAATATCTGGAATTAAAAGCCTAATGATGACCATGAAACCATTGTCGATTGTCATAAAAGGCCACCTGGTGTGTCCTTTAGGGAAGGAAATCTCCGGTCCTCCCCTGGTCTGGCCTACACGTGACTCCAGACCCACAGCAATGTGGTTGACTCTCAAAAATGTCCTCTGAACAACGGCAATTAGGGATGGGCAATAAATGCTGGCCTAGCCAACGATGCCCACATCTCATGAATGAATAAATGAATGGGGACTCAAAGTGTGAGGCTTCGATCAATGAAGAGACTACATAAGAATGGTTTCACAATCCAAAATTCTCACCTCTTACCTTCATCTGACACCCCAGCCTTCCCATGAGTGGATGCATGGATCGCATGCCGGCTCTCCAGCTCAAGGGCATCCTGCTCGAACCTGATGAGCAGCAGCAGGTTGGATGGGTCTCCGCCTGTACATGACTGCTCCAATTGGTTATAGCTTGTCTTCTCCTGAAAGGACAGAGGAACATTGATTAGTCCACACTCTACCTGCAGCCTGGCCAACCCCACCTGAGGAACATCTTGCAGTGCACATCCATGTCGTGGCCCTCAAGCTACAAGGCATTCAGTCCAAGCAGCCAGTGCTCACCCCCTTGGCCAGCTCCAGCGCCATTGACAGTTGGCACTCAGACTTTAACACCCCTGAGCTCCACGGGGGAAGGGCCAAACCTTAACACTTGTGCACACTGATCCATGCCAATATGGTGCTAACCCTTCCTGAGCGCAGCAGGCCATTGAGCCTCTTGCAGCACTGCACCCATGTGCGCTGCACAACGTCATGGCTGCTGACCTGTGCTGCCACCTCCTCCCAGGCTTTCTTTGTCAAGTATGGTGGCCTCCTCCTTCTGTCCCTTGGGGGGCAGAGTGCCCACCCAACCTGCCCTCCCACCTAGCATCTCCCAGCCACTGCCAAGGCCATAGGTACTGTCTCCACAAGCAAACCATATGCTTCTTCACCAGCAGCCTTCAAGGAGCTGCCTGTGCCATTTTTAAACTGCCCACCGGGTTGCCATTGGACCAGGCGCACGACACACTCCTGCCCGTGCCCGGCCATTCCCGACTATTGGGAAGCCACGTTTCAAGCTGGGTGAGCTTTAATTGGCCAGCCAGTGTGAAATCGCAGTCATGGGCCAATCAAGGGTGGCAGCCCGTTTCCCTACTGATCCCAAGCACGCCAATTGTGCCCGCTCACCAACCTGAAAATTCAACCCAATATTTCTTTAATATTCCTAGTTTTGTAGTTTCTCTTTGCCTTCCTAATTGCTTTTACTTAACTTCTTTCCTAAACTTTTCATCTTCCCTTTTATCATCCTCTTCATTTTTATCTCTACTCTTCACAATACCCAGAGTATTGTGTGGAGTTTTGGTTTCCTTACCTAAGAAAGGATATACTTGCCAAAGAGGGAGCATAGTAAAGGTTCACCAGACTGATTCCTGGGATGGCAAGATTGTCATTCACTGGAGTTAAGAAGAATGTGAGGGGATCTCATAGAAACATTCTGACAGGGCTGAACAGACTGGATGCAAGGATGATGTTTCCTCTGGCTGAGGGGTCTAGAACAAGGGGTCACAGACTCAGGATACAGGATAGGCCATTTAGGACTGAAATGAGGAGAACTTTCTGTACCCAAAGGGCGATGAACCTGTGGAATTCTCTACCACAGAAACCTGTGGAGGCCAAGTCATTGAATATATTTAAGAAGGAAATAGATAGATTTCTAGACTCTAAAGGCATCAGGGGGTATGGGAAGAGAGTGGAAGTATGGCTTTGAGATAGAGGATCAGCCTTGATCATACTGAATGGTGGAGCAGGCTTAAAGGGCCGAATGACCTATTCCTGCTCCTGTCTTTCTATGTTTCTGTGTTTCTTTAATTTCAATGTTGTCCTTTACTGTTTTATTCATCCATGGTTTGTTATTATTGATTAGATTTTTTCCTTGCTTTTTAGTGAGATATATTTTTTGCAGTCCAGATTGGTCATGCTAATAGGGGTAAATTACAGACCCCCAAACAGTGGAAAGGGGATAGAGAAAGAACTATGTCAGCAAGTATGTGAAATGCTTAAAGACAGAATGATAATCATGGGAGATTTTAATTACCCCAAAGAAAACACTAAAAACAGAAGGAGTTGGTGGCAAGAATCTAATGAGAGGGAGGAATTTAATGTAATTAATGTTAGTAAAGAAGAAGTACTGAAGAAATTAATGGGACTAAATGGGGGAGGTGGTAGTGGTATTGTCACTAGACTGGTAATCCAGAGACCCAGGGTTCTCTGGGGACCCGGTTCGAATCCCACCACGGCAGATGGTGAAATTTGAATTCAATAAAAAGATCTGGGATTAAAAGTCTGATGGTGACCATGAAACCATTGCTGATTGTTGTAGAAACCCATATGGTTCCCTTTAGGGAAGGAAGTCTGGTCTACATGTGACTCCAGACCTACAGCAATGTGGTTGACTCTTAAATTACCCTCTGAACAAGGGCAGTTAGGGATGGGCAATAAATGCTGGCCTAGCCAACGACACCCACATCCCATGAATGAATAAAAAAAAGCTGACAAATCCCCTGGACCTGATGGCTTACATCCTAGAGGTTTGAAAGGGATGTCTGCAATGATATGAATGCTATCATGATAGTGAATTACATCCGTGATTCCTCTGACACCTTACGTCACATCAACAATTTCCAGTTCCCTGGCCCCAACCGCTTCCTCTTCACCATGGATGTCCAATCCCTCTACACCTCCATCCCCCACCAGGATGGTCTCAGGGCCCTTAGCTTCTTCCTCGAACAGAGGCCCGAACAATCCCCATGCACCACTACTCTCCTCCGTCTGGCTGAACTTATTCTCACACTGAACAATTTCTCCTTCAACTCTTCTCACTTCCTCCAAATAAAAGGTGTAGCTATGGGTACCTGCATGGGCCCCAGCTATGCCTGTCTCTTTATGGGGTATGTGGAACATTCCTTGTTCCAGTCCTACTCCGGCCCCCTTCCACAACTCTTTCTCCGGTACATCGATGATTACTTCGGTGCTGCTTCATGCTCTAGTCGGGACTTGGAAAAATTTATTAATTTTGCTTCCAATCTCCACCCCTCCATCATTTTCACATGGTCCATCTCTGACACTTCCCTTCCCTTCCTTGACCTGTCTCAATCTCTGGTGATAGACTGTCCACCAATATCCATTACAAACCTACCGACTCCCACAGCTACCTCAACTACAGCTCCTCACACCCCGCTTCCTGTAAGGACTCCATCCCATTCTCTCAGTTCCTTCACCTCCGTCGCATCTGTTCCGATGATGCTACCTTCAAAAACAGTTCCTCTGACATGTCCTCCTTCTTCCTTAACCGAAGTTTTCCACCCACGGTCATTGACAGGGCCCTCAACCATGTCCGGCCCATCTCCCACGCATCCGACCTCACACCTTCTCCTCCATCCCAGAAACATGATAGGGTCCCCCTTGTCCTCACTTATCACCCCACCAGCCTCCGCATTCAAAGGATCATCCTCCGCCATTTCCGCCAACTCCAGCATGATGCCACCACCAAACACATTTTCCCTTCACCCGCCCCTGTTGGCATTCCGTAGGAATCGTTCCCTCCGGGACACCCTGGTCCACTCCTCCATCACCCCCTACTCCTCAACCCCCTCCTATGGCACCACCCCATGCCCACGCAAAAGATGTAACACCTGCCCCTTCACTTCCTCTCTCCTCACCGTCCAAGGGCCCAAACACTCCTTTCAAGTGAAGCAGCATTTCACTTGCATTTCCCCCAACTTAGTCTACTGCATTCGTTGCTCCCAATGTGGTCTCCTCTACATTGGAGAGACCAAACGTAAATTGGGCGACCGCTTTGCAGAACACCTGCGGTCTGTCCGCAAGAATAACTCAAACCTCCCTCTCGCTTGCCATTTTAACACTCCACCCTGCTCTCTTGCCCACATGTCTGTCCTTGGCTTGCTGCATTGTTCCAGTGAAGCCCAACGCAAACTGGAGGAACAACACCTCATCTTCCGACTAAGCACTTTACAGCCTTCCGGACTGAATATTGAATTCAACAACTCTAGGTCTTGAACTCCCTGCTCCATCCCTACCCCCTTTCTGTTTCTTCCCCCTTCCTTTTGTTTTTTCCAATAAATTATATAGATTTTTCTTTTCCCACCTATTTCCATTATTTTTAAATATTTTTAAATCTTTTCTGCTCCCCCCACTCCCACTAGAGCTATACCTTGAGTGCCCTACCATCCATTCTTAATTAGTACATTCGTTTAGATAATATCACCAACTTCAACACCTATGTGTTCTTTTGTTCTGTTGTCTGTGACATCTTTTGATGATCTGCTTCTATCACTGCTTCTTTGTCCTTACAACCACACCACCCCCCCTCCACTTCTCTCCCCCCACCCAAATCGCCCCCACCCCCACACACACCTTAAACCAGCTTATATTTCACCCCTTCCTTGGATTCACCTAGTTCTGTTGAAGGGTCATGAGGACTCGAAATGTCAACTCTTTTCTTCTCCGCTGATGCTGCCAGACCTGCTGAGTTTTTCCAGGTAATTCTGTTTTTGTTTTATGATAGTGAATGCATTGGTTTTGATCTTCCAAGATTCCCTCGATTCTAGAATGGTCTCTATAGATTCAAAGGTAGCAAATGTAACTCCGCTGTTCAAGAAAGGATAAAACAGGTATTATTTGCCAGTTAGCCTGACATCAGTCAGAGGGAAAGTGTTGGAATGTATTATTAAAGATGTGGCAGCAGGGTGCTTAGAAAATCACAATATCTAGTAGATTTTTTTTTTGAGAGTGTAACTTGCAGGGTAGATAAGGATGAACTAATAGATGTAATCTATTTGAATTTTCAGAAAGCATTTGATAACGTGCCAAACAACAAGTTGTTAAACAAGATTAAAGATCATGGGATTATGGGCAAATATATTAGCATGAATTGAGGGTTGGTTAATCGACAGAAAACAGAGCAGGAATAAACAGGTCTTTTTGAGGATGCAGGATGCAACCAATAGCGTGCTACAAGGATCAGTGATTGAGCCTCAGCTCCTATTATATCAGTGACTTAGCTATATCCAGATTATTTGACAATACAAAGCTAGATGAGAGAGTAAACTGTGGGGAGGATGTAAAGAGACTGCAAAGGAATATAGACCGGTTAAGTAAAGTGATGATGGCAGATAGAGTATAATGCAGGACATTGAAATTATTCATTTTGGTAGGAAAAATAGAAAAGAATAATATGTTTTTTAAAGGTATGTCGACAATGTTGCCTCGGGGCACCATTCAAGTATGAAATCAAAGGGGGCTAAGGATAGATCCTTGAGAGACTCCAGAGGTAATGTTTCAGGTGCAAGAAGAGAATTCATTGCTGGTGATTCTCTTGCTACAAGTGGATAGATAAGAATGGAATCAGGTGAGTGCAGTCCCACCCAGCTAGACAACAACTAGAGGCAGTGGAGGAAGATGGTGTATTGTGTCAAAGATTGCAGACAAGTCAAGAAAGATAAGGAGAAATAGTTTATTGTAGTCATGTAGGATGTCACTTGTGACTTTGATTAGGCTAGTTCAGTAATATGACAGGGTGGAAACCTTATAGGAGGGAATCAAACATTCCA